>NW_027310014.1:155000-319755 GCF_047496795.1 Chiloscyllium punctatum
GAGTATTGGGTGTTGGGTGTTGGAGGTAGAGTTGTTGGGAGTTGGAAGTTGGGTGTTGGATGTTGAGTTGTTGAGTGTTGAGTTGTTGAGTGTTGAGTGTTGAGTGTTGAGTGTTGAGTATTGGGTGTTGGGTGTTGGAGGTTGAGTTGTTGGGTGTTGGGTGTTGGGTGTTGGGTGTTGGGTGTTGGGTGATGGGTGTTGGGTGTTGGGTGTTGAGTGTTGAGTTGTTGGGTGTTGGGTGTTGGGTGTTTGGATGTTGAGTGTTGAGTTGTTGAGTGTTGGGTGTTGGGTGTTGGGTGTTGGGTGTTGGGTGTTGAGTATTGGGTGTTGGGTGTTGGAGGTTGAGTAGTTGGGTGTTGGGTGTTGGGTGTTGGGTGTTGGATGTTGAGTGTTGAGTGTTGAGTATTGGGTGTTGGGTGTTGGAGGTTGAGTTGTTGGGTGTTGGGTGTTGGGTGTTGGGTGTTGGGTGTTGAGTTGTTGGGTGTTGGATGTTGGATGTTGGGTGTTGAGTGTTGAGTGTTGAGTGTTGAGTGTTGAGTGTTGAGTGTTGAGTGTTGAGTGATGAGTGTTGAGTGTTGAGTGTTGAGTTGTTGGGTGTTGGGTGTTGGGTGTTGGATGTTGGGTGTTGAGTGTTGAGTGTTGAGTGTTGAGTGTTGAGTGTTGAGTGTTGAGTGTTGAGTGTTGAGTTGTTGGGTGTTGGGTGTTGGGTGTTGGATGTTGGATGTTGGATGTTGGGTGTTGAGTGTTGAGTGTTGAGTGTTGAGTGTTGAGTGTTGAGTGTTGAGTGTTGAGTGTTGAGTGATGAGTGTTGAGTGTTGAGTGTTGAGTTGTTGGGTGTTGGGTGTTGGGTGTTGGATGTTGGGTGTTGAGTGTTGAGTGTTGAGTGTTGAGTGTTGAGTGTTGAGTGTTGAGTGTTGAGTTGTTGGGTGTTGGGTGTTGGGTGTTGGATGTTGGATGTTGGATGTTGGGTGTTGAGTGTTGAGTGTTGAGTGTTGAGTGTTGAGTGTTGAGTGTTGAGTGTTGAGTTGTTGGGTGTTGGGTGTTGGGTGTTGGATGTTGGATGTTGGATGTTGGATGTTGGATGTTGGAAGTTGGGTGTTGAGTGTTGAGTGTTGAGTGTTGAGTTGTTGGGTGTTGGATGTTGGATGTTGGATGTTGGATGTTGGCTGTTGAGTTGTTGAGTTGTTGAGTGTTGAGTGTTGAGTGTTGAGAGTTGGGTGTTGAGTTGTTGGGTGTTGAGTGTTGAGTGTTGAGTGTTGAGTGTTGAGTGTTGGGTGTTGGATGTTGGATGTTGGATGTTGGATGTTGGATGTTGGATGTTGGATGTTGGATGTTGGATGTTGGGTTGTTGGATGTTGGATGTTGGATGTTGGATGTTGGATGTTGGATGTTGGATGTTGGATGTTGAGTTGTTGAGTTGTTGGATGTTGGATGTTGGATGTTGGATGTTGAGTTGTTGAGTGTTGAGTTGTTGGTTCTTGGGTGTTGGATGTTGGATGTTGAGTTGTTGGGTGTTGGGTGTTGAGTGTTGAGTGTTGTGTTGTTGGGTGTTGGATGTTGGATGTTGGATGTTGGATGTTGGATGTTGGCTGTTGAGTTGTTGAGTTGTTGAGTGTTGAGTGTTGAGAGTTGGGTGTTGAGTTGTTGGGTGTTGAGTTGTTGGGTGTTGAGTGTTGAGTGTTGAGTGTTGAGTGTTGAGTGTTGGGTTTTGGATGTTGGATGTTGGATGTTGGATGTTGGATGTTGGATGTTGGATGTTGGATGTTGGGTTGTTGGATGTTGGATGTTGGATGTTGGATGTTGGATGTTGGATGTTGGATGTTGAGTTGTTGAGTTGTTGGATGTTGGATGTTGGATGTTGGATGTTGAGTTGTTGAGTGTTGAGTTGTTGGTTCTTGGGTGTTGGATGTTGGATGTTGAGTTGTTGGGTGTTGGGTGTTGAGTGTTGAGTATTGGTTGTTGTGTGTTGGGTTTTAGGTGTTGGGTGTTGAGTGTTGAGTGTTGAGTGTTGGGTGTTGGGTGTTGGGTGTTGGGTGTTGGATGTTGGGTGTTGGGTGTTGGGTATTGGGTGTTGGGTGTTGGGTGTTGAGTTGTTGGGTGTTGGGTGTTGGATGTTGAGTTGTTGAGTGTTGAGTTGTTGGGTGTTGGGTGTTGGGTGTTGGATGTTGAGTTGTTGAGTGTTGAGTTGTTGAGTGATGGGTGTTGGGTGTTGAGTGTTGAGTGTTAAGTTGTTGAGTGATGGGTGTTGGGTGTTGGGAGTTGAGTGTTGAGTGTTGAGTATTAGGTGTTGTGTGTTGGGTGTTGGGTGTTGGGAGTTGAGTGTTGAGTGTTGAGTATTGGGTGTTGGGTGTTGGAGGTAGAGTTGTTGGGTGTTGAGTTGTTGAGTGTTGAGTGTTGAGTGTTGAGTGTTGAGTATTGGGTGTTGGGTGTTGGATGTTGAGTTGTTGAGTGTTGAGTTGTTGAGTGATGGGTGTTATGTGTTGAGTGTTGAGTGTTAAGTTGTTGAGTGATGGGTGTTGGGTGTTGGGAGTTGAGTGTTGAGTGTTGAGTGTTGAGTGTTGAGTATTAGGTGTTGTGTGTTGGGTGTTGGGTGTTGGGAGTTGAGTGTTGAGTGTTGAGTATTGGGTGTTGGGTGTTGGAGGTAGAGTTGTTGGGTGTTGGAAGTTGGGTGTTGGATGTTGAGTTGTTGAGTGTTGAGTTGTTGAGTGTTGAGTGTTGAGTGTTGAGTATTGGGTGTTGGGTGTTGGAGGTTGAGTTGTTGGGTGTTGGGTGTTGGGTGTTGGGTGTTGGGTGTTGGGTGATGGGTGTTGGGTGTTGGGTGTTGAGTGTTGAGTTGTTGGGTGTTGGGTGTTGGGTGTTTGGATGTTGAGTGTTGAGTTGTTGAGTGTTGGGTGTTGGGTGTTGGGTGTTGGGTGTTGGGTGTTGAGTATTGGGTGTTGGGTGTTGGAGGTTGAGTAGTTGGGTGTTGGGTGTTGGGTGTTGGGTGTTGGATGTTGAGTGTTGAGTGTTGAGTATTGGGTGTTGGGTGTTGGAGGTTGAGTTGTTGGGTGTTGGGTGTTGGGTGTTGGGTGTTGGGTGTTGGGTGTTGAGTTGTTGGGTGTTGGATGTTGGATGTTGGGTGTTGAGTGTTGAGTGTTGAGTGTTGAGTGTTGAGTGTTGAGTGTTGAGTGTTGAGTGTTGAGTGTTGAGTGATGAGTGTTGAGTGTTGAGTGTTGAGTTGTTGGGTGTTGGGTGTTGGGTGTTGGATGTTGGGTGTTGAGTGTTGAGTGTTGAGTGTTGTGTGTTGAGTGTTGGGTGTTGGGTATTGGGTGTTGAGTGTTGAGTATTGGGTGTTGGGTGTTGGATGTTGAGTTGTTGGGTGTTGGATGTTGAGTTGTTGGGTGTTGGGTGTTGAGTGTTGAGTGTTGAGTATTGGGTGTTGTGTGTTGGGTTTTAGGTGTTGGCTGTTGAGTGTTGAGTGTTGAGTATTGGGTGTCGGGTGTTGGACGTTGAGTTGTTTGGTGTTGGAAGTTGTGTGTTGGGTGTTGGGTGTTGGGTGTTGGGTTTGGGTGTTGGGTGTTGGGTTTTAGGTGTTGGTTGTTGGGTGTTGGATGTTGAGTTGTTGGGTGTTGGATGTTGAGTTATTGAGTGTTGAGTTGTTGAGTGTTGAGTGTTGGGTGTTGGACGTTGAGTTGTTGGGTGTTGGATGTTGAGTTGTTGGGTGTTGGGTGTTGGGTGTTGTAGGTTGAGGGGTTGGGTGTTGGGTGTTGGGTGCTGGATGTTGAGTTGTTGAGTGTTGGGTGCTGGATGTTGAGTTGTTGAGTGTTGAGTGTTGAGTGTTGGGTGTTGGATGTTGGGTGTTGGATGTTGAATGTTGAATGTTGGATGTTGAGTTGTTGGGTGTTGGGTGTTGGGTGTTGAGTGTTGAGTGTTGAGTGTTGAGTGTTGAGTGTTGAGTGTTGGGTGTTGGGTGTTGGGTGTTGGGTGTTGGGTGTTGAGTGTTGATTGTTGGTTGTTGAGTGTGGAGTGTTGAGTGTTGAGTGTTGGGTGTTGAGTGTTGAGTGTTGAGTATTGGGTGTTGGGTGTTGGACGTTGAGTTGTTTGGTGTTGGAAGTTGTGTGTTGGGTGTTGGGTGTTGGGTTTGGGTGTTGGGTGTTGGGTGTTGGGTGTTGGGTGTTGGTTGTGGATTGTGGAGTGTGGAGTGTGGAGTGTGGAGTGTGGAGTGTTGAGTGTTGAGTGTTGAGTGTTGGTTGTTGAGTGTTGAGTGTTGAGTGTTGAGTGTTGAGTGTTGAGTGTGGAGTGTTGAGTGTTGAGTGTTGGGTGTTGAGTGTTGGGTGTTGAGTATTGGGTGTTGGGTGTTGGACGTTGAGTTGTTTGGTGTTGGAAGTTGTGTGTTTGGTGTTGGGTGTTGGATGTTGAGTGTTGGTTGTTGAGTGTGGAGTGTTGGTTGTTGAGTGTTGAGTGTTGAGTGTTGAGTGTGGAGTGTTGGTTGTTTAGTGTTGGTTGTTGAGTGTTGAGTGTTGAGTGTTGAGTGTTGAGTGTTGGTTGTTGAGTGTTGAGTGTTGAGTGTTGAGTGTTGAGTGTTGAGTGTTGGGTGTTGGGTGTTGGGTGTTGAGTGTTGAGTGTTGGGTGTTGGGTGTTGAGTGTTGAGTGTTGGTTGTTGAGTGTGGAGTGTTGAGTGTTGAGTGTTGGGTGTTGAGTGTTGAGTGTTGAGTATTGGGTGTTGGGTGTTGGACGTTGAGTTGTTTGGTGTTGGAAGTTGTGTGTTTGGTGTTGGGTGTTGGTTGTTGAGTGTTGGTTGTTGAGTGTGGAGTGTTGGTTGTTGAGTGTTGAGTGTTGAGTGTTGAGTGTTGAGTGTGGAGTGTTGGTTGTTGAGTGTTGAGTGTTGAGTGTTGGGTGTTGGGTGTTGGGTGTTGGGTGTTGTGTGGTGGGTGTTGAGTGTCGAGTGTTGGGTGTTGGGTGTTGAGTGTTGAGTGTTGAGTGTTGAGTGTTGAGTGTTGAGTGTTGGGTGTTGGGTGTTGGGTGTTGGGTGTTGGGTGTTGGGTGTTGAGTGTTGAGTGTTGGTTGCTGAGTGTGGAGTGTTGAGTGTTGAGTGTTGGGTGTTGAGTGTTGAGTGTTGAGTATTGGGTGTTGGGTGTTGAGTATTGGGTGTTGGGTGTTGGATGTTGAGTTGTTGGGTGTTGGATGTTGAGTTGTTGGGTGTTGGGTGTTGAGTGTTGAGTGTTGAGTATTGGGTGTTGTGTTTTGGGTTTTAGGTGTTGGCTGTTGAGTGTTGAGTATTGGGTGTCGGGTGTTGGACGTTGAGTTGTTTGGTGTTGGAAGTTGTGTGTTGGGTGTTGGGTGTTGGGTGTTGGGTTTGGGTGATGGGTGTTGGGTTTTAGGTGTTGGGTGTTGGTTGTTGGGTGTTGGATGTTGAGTTGTTGGGTGTTGGATGTTGAGTTATTGAGTGTTGAGTTGTTGAGTGTTGAGTGTTGGGTGTTGGACGTTGAGTTGTTGGGTGTTGGATGTTGAGGTGTTGGGTGTTGGGTGTTGGGTGTTGGAGGTTGAGGGGTTGGGTGTTGGGTGTTGGGTGCTGGATGTTGAGTTGTTGAGTGTTGGGTGCTGGATGTTGAGTTGTTGAGTGTTGAGTGTTGAGTGTTGGGTGTTGGATGTTGGGTGTTGGATGTTGGATGTTGGATGTTGAGTTGTTGGGTGTTGGGTGTTGGGTGTTGAGTGTTGAGTGTTGAGTGTTGAGTGTTGAGTGTTGAGTGTTGAGTGTTGAGTGTTGGGTGTTGGGTGTTGGGTGTTGGGTGTTGAGTGTTGAGTGTTGGTTGTTGAGTGTGGAGTGTTGAGTGTTGAGTGTTGGGTGATGAGTGTTGAGTGTTGAGTATTGGGTGTTGGGTGTTGGATGTTGAGTTGTTTGGTGTTGGAAGTTGTGTGTTGGGTGTTGGGTGTTGGGTTTGGGTGTTGGGTGTTGGGTGTTGGGTGTTGGGTGTTGGTTGTGGAGTGTGGAGTGTGGAGTGTGGAGTGTGGAGTGTGGAGTGTGGAGTGTTGAGGGTTGAGTGTTGATTGTTGAGTGTTGAGTGTTGAGTGTTGAGTGTTGGGTGTTGGGTGTTGAGTGTTGAGTGTTGGTTGTTGAGTGTGGAGTGTTGAGTGTTGAGTGTTGGGTGTTGAGTGTTGAGTGTTGAGTATTGGGTGTTGGGTGTTGGACGTTGAGTTGTTTGGTGTTGGAAGTTGTGTGTTTGGTGTTGGGTGTTGGATGTTGAGTGTTGGTTGTTGAGTGTGGAGTGTTGGTTGTTGAGTGTTGAGTGTTGAGTGTGGAGTGTTGGTTGTTGAGTGTTGAGTGTTGAGTGTTGAGTGTTGGTTGTTGAGTGTTGAGTGTTGAGTGTTGAGTGTTGAGTGTTGAGTGTTGAGTGTTGAGTGTTGGGTGTTGGGTGTTGGGTGTTGAGTGTTGAGTGTTGGGTGTTGGGTGTTGAGTGTTGAGTGTTGGTTGTTGAGTTTGGAGTGTTGAGTGTTGGGTGTTGAGTGTTGAGTGTTGAGTATTGGGTGTTGGGTGTTGGACGTTGAGTTGTTTGGTGTTGGAAGTTGTGTGTTTGGTGTTGGGTGTTGGATGTTGAGTGTTGGTTGTTGAGTGTGGAGTGTTGGTTGTTGCGTGTTGAGTGTTGAGTGTTGAGTGTGGAGTGTTGGTTGTTGAGTGTTGAGTGTTGAGTGTTGAGTGTTGGGTGTTGGGTGTTGGGTGTTGGGTGTTGGGTGTTGTGTGGTGGGTGTTGAGTGTTGAGTGTTGGGTGTTGGGTGTTGGGTGTTGAGTGTTGAGTGTTGAGTGTTGAGTGTTGAGTGTTGGGTGTTGGGTGTTGGGTGTTGAGTGTTGGGTGTTGGGTGTTGGGTGTTGAGTGTTGAGTGTTGGTTGTTGAGTGTTGAGTGTTGAGTGTTGAGTGTTGAGTGTTGAGTGTTGGGTGTTGGGTGTTGGGTGTTGAGTGTTGAGTGTTGAGTGTTGGGTGTTGGGTGTTGAGTGTTGAGTGTTGGTTGTTGAGTTTGGAGTGTTGAGTGTTGAGTGTTGGGTGTTGAGTGTTGAGTGTTGAGTATTGGGTGTTGGGTGTTGGACGTTGAGTTGTTTGGTGTTGGAAGTTGTGTGTTTGGTGTTGGGTGTTGGATGTTGAGTGTTGGTTGTTGAGTGTGGAGTGTTGGTTGTTGAGTGTTGAGTGTGGAGTGTTGGTTGTTGAGTGTTGAGTGTTGAGTGTTGGGTGTTGGGTGTTGGGTGTTGGGTGTTGGGTGTTGGGTGTTGTGTGGTGGGTGTTGAGTGTTGAGTGTTGGGTGTTGGGTGTTGAGTGTTGAGTGTTGAGTGTTGAGTGTTGAGTGTTGGGTGTTGGGTGTTGGGTGTTGGGTGTTGAGTGTTGGGTGTTGGGTGTTGGGTGTTGAGTGTTGAGTGTTGGTTGTTGAGTGTGGAGTGTTGAGTGTTGAGTGTTGGGTGTTGAGTGTTGAGTGTTGAGTATTGGGTGTTGGCTGTTGGACGTTGAGTTGTTTGGTGTTGGAAGTTGTGTGTTGGGTGTTGGGTGTTGGGTTTGGGTGTTGGGTGTTGGGTGTTGGGTGTCGGTTGTGGAGTGTGGAGTGTGGAGTGTGGAGTGTTGAGTGTTGGGTGTTGAGTGTTGAGTGTTGGTTGTTGAGTGTTGAGTGTTGAGTGTTGAGTGTTGAGTGTTGGGTGATCGGTGTTGAGTGTTGAGTGTTGGGTGTTGGGTGTTGGGTGTTGAGTGTTGAGTGTTGGTTGTTGAGTGTGGAGTGTTGAGTGTTGAGTGTTGGGTGTTGAGTGTTGAGTGTTGAGTATTGGGTGTTGGGTGTTGGACGTTGAGTTGTTTGGTGTTGGAAGTTGTGTGTTGGGTGTTGGGTGTTGGGTTTGGGTGTTGGGTGTTGGGTGTTGGGTGTTGGTTGTGGAGTGTGGAGTGTGGAGTGTGGAGTGTGGAGTGTGGAGTGTTGAGTGTTGAGTGTTGAGTGTTGGTTGTTGAGTGTTGAGTGTTGAGTGTTGAGTGTTGAGTGTTGAGTGTTGAGTGTTGAGTGTTGGGTGTTGGGTGTTGGGTGTTGAGTGTTGAGTGTTGGGTGTTGGGTGTTGAGTGTTGAGTGTTGGTTGTTGAGTTTGGAGTGTTGAGTGTTGGGTGTTGAGTGTTGAGTGTTGAGTATTGGGTGTTGGGTGTTGGACGTTGAGTTGTTTGGTGTTGGAAGTTGTGTGTTTGGTGTTGGGTGTTGGATGTTGAGTGTTGGTTGTTGAGTGTGGAGTGTTGGTTGTTGCGTGTTGAGTGTTGAGTGTTGAGTGTGGAGTGTTGGTTGTTGAGTGTTGAGTGTTGAGTGTTGAGTGTTGGGTGTTGGGTGTTGGGTGTTGGGTGTTGGGTGTTGTGTGGTGGGTGTTGAGTGTTGAGTGTTGGGTGTTGGGTGTTGGGTGTTGAGTGTTGAGTGTTGAGTGTTGAGTGTTGAGTGTTGGGTGTTGGGTGTTGGGTGTTGAGTGTTGGGTGTTGGGTGTTGGGTGTTGAGTGTTGAGTGTTGGTTGTTGAGTGTTGAGTGTTGAGTGTTGAGTGTTGAGTGTTGAGTGTTGGGTGTTGGGTGTTGGGTGTTGAGTGTTGAGTGTTGAGTGTTGGGTGTTGGGTGTTGAGTGTTGAGTGTTGGTTGTTGAGTTTGGAGTGTTGAGTGTTGAGTGTTGGGTGTTGAGTGTTGAGTGTTGAGTATTGGGTGTTGGGTGTTGGACGTTGAGTTGTTTGGTGTTGGAAGTTGTGTGTTTGGTGTTGGGTGTTGGATGTTGAGTGTTGGTTGTTGAGTGTGGAGTGTTGGTTGTTGAGTGTTGAGTGTTGAGTGTTGAGTGTGGAGTGTTGGTTGTTGAGTGTTGAGTGTTGAGTGTTGGGTGTTGGGTGTTGGGTGTTGGGTGTTGGGTGTTGGGTGTTGTGTGGTGGGTGTTGAGTGTTGAGTGTTGGGTGTTGGGTGTTGAGTGTTGAGTGTTGAGTGTTGAGTGTTGAGTGTTGAGTGTTGGGTGTTGGGTGTTGGGTGTTGGGTGTTGAGTGTTGGGTGTTGGGTGTTGGGTGTTGAGTGTTGAGTGTTGGTTGTTGAGTGTGGAGTGTTGAGTGTTGAGTGTTGGGTGTTGAGTGTTGAGTGTTGAGTATTGGGTGTTGGCTGTTGGACGTTGAGTTGTTTGGTGTTGGAAGTTGTGTGTTGGGTGTTGGGTGTTGGGTTTGGGTGTTGGGTGTTGGGTGTTGGGTGTCGGTTGTGGAGTGTGGAGTGTGGAGTGTGGAGTGTTGAGTGTTGGGTGTTGAGTGTTGAGTGTTGGTTGTTGAGTGTTGAGTGTTGAGTGTTGAGTGTTGAGTGTTGGGTGATCGGTGTTGAGTGTTGAGTGTTGGGTGTTGGGTGTTGGGTGTTGAGTGTTGAGTGTTGGTTGTTGAGTGTGGAGTGTTGAGTGTTGAGTGTTGGGTGTTGAGTGTTGAGTGTTGAGTATTGGGTGTTGGGTGTTGGACGTTGAGTTGTTTGGTGTTGGAAGTTGTGTGTTGGGTGTTGGGTGTTGGGTTTGGGTGTTGGGTGTTGGGTGTTGGGTGTTGGTTGTGGAGTGTGGAGTGTGGAGTGTGGAGTGTGGAGTGTGGAGTGTTGAGTGTTGAGTGTTGGGTGTTGGGTGTTGGGTGTTGGGTGTTGGGTGTTGAGTGTTGAGTGTTGGGTGTTGGGTGTTGGATGTTGGGTGTTGAGTGTTGGGTGTTGGGTGTTGGGTGTTGGGTGTTGCGTGTGGAGTGTGGAGTGTGGAGTGTGGAGTGTTGAGTGTTGGGTGTTGGGTGTTGGGTGTTGGGTGTTGGGTGTTGGGTGTTGGGTGTTGAGTGTTGAGTGTTGGGTGTTGGGTGTTGAGTGTTGAGTGTTGAGTGTTGGGTGTTGGGTGTTGAGTGTTGGGTGTTGGGTGTTGGGTGTTGGGTGTTGACTGTTGAGTATTGGGTGTTGGGTGTTGGACGTTGAGTTGTTTGGTGTTGGAAGTGTGTTGGGTGTTGGGTGTTGGGTTTGGGTGTTGGGTGTTGGGCTTTGAGTGTTGGGTGTTCAGTGTTGAGTGTTGAGTATTGGGTGTTGGGTGTTGGACGTTGAGTTGTTTGGTGTTGGAGGTTGTGTGTTTGGTGTTGGGTGTTGGATGTTGAGTTGTTGGGTGTTGGGTGTTGGATGTTGAGTTGTTGAGTGTTGAGTTGTTGAGTGTGGAGTGTGGAGTGTGGAGTGTGGAGTGTGGAGTGTGGAGTGTTGAGTGTTGGGTGTTGGGTGTTGGGTGTTGGGAGCTGGATGTTGAGTTGTTGAGTGTTGAGTGTTGAGTTGTTGGGTGTTGGGTGTTGGGTGTTGAGTTGTTGAGTGTTGAGTTGTTGAGTGTTGAGTGTTGAGTGTTGGGTGTTGGGTGTTGGGTGTTGGGTGTTGGGAGCTGGATGTTGAGTTGTTGAGTGTTGAGTGTTGAGTGTTGAGTGTTGAGTTGTTGGGTGTTGGGTGTTGAGTGTTGAGTGTTGAGTGTTGGGTGTTGGGTGTTGGGTGTTGGGTGTTGGGTTTTAGGTGTTGGGTGTTGAGTGTTGAGTATTGGGTGTTGGGTGTTGGACGTTGAGGTGTTTGGTGTTGGAAGTTATGTGTTGGGTGTTGGGTGTTGGGTGTTGGGTTTGGGTTTTGGGTGTTGGATTTTAGGTGTTGGGTGTTGGATGTTGGGTTGTTGGGTGTTGGGTGTTGGATGTTGAGTTGTTGAGTGTTGAGTTGTTGATTGTTGAGTGTTGAGTGTTGAATGTTGAGTGTTGGGTGTTGGGTGTTGGGTGTTGGGTGTTCGGTGTTCGGTGTTGGGTGCTGGATGTTGAGTTGTTGGGTGTTGAGTGTTGAGTGTTGAGTGTTGAGTGTTGGCTGTTGGGTGTTGGGTGCTGGATGTTGAGTTGTTCAGTGTTGAGTGTTGAGTGTTGAGTGTTGGGTGTTGGGTTTTGGGTGTTGGGTGTTGGGTGTTGGGTGTTGGGTGTTGGATGTTGTACGTTGAGTTGTTGGGTCTTGGATGTTGAGTTGTTGGGTGTTGGGTGTTGAGTGTTGAGTATTGGGTGTTGGGTGTTGGACGTTGAATTGTTTGGTGTTTGAAGTTGTGTGTTGGGTGTTGGGTGTTGGTTGTTGGGTGTTGGATGTTGAGTTGTTGGGTGTTGGGTGTTGGATGTTGAGGTATTGAGTGTTGAGTTGTTGAGTGTTGAGTGTTGGGTGTGGGACATTGAGTTGTTGGGTGTTGGATGTTGAGTTGTTGGGTGTTGGGTGTTGGCTGTTGGAGGTTGAGTTGTTGGGTGTTGAGTGTTGAGTATTGGGTGTTGGGTGTTGGACGTTGAATTGTTTGGTGTTGGAAGTTGTGTGTTGGGTGTTGGGTGTTGGTTGTTGGGTGTTGGATGTTGAGTTGTTGGGTGTTGGGTGTTGGATGTTGAGGTATTGAGTGTTGAGTTGTTGAGTGTTGAGTGTTGGGTGTGGGACATTGAGTTGTTGGGTGTTGGATGTTGAGTTGTTGGGTGTTGGGTGTTGGCTGTTGGATGTTGAGTTGTTGGGTGTTGAGTGTTGAGTGTTGAGTGTTGGGTGTTGGGTGTTGAGTGTTGGGTGTTGAGTGTTGAGTGTTGAGTATTGGGTGTTGGGTGTTGGACGTTGAGTTGTTTGGTGTTGGAAGTTGTGTGTTGGGTGTTGGGTGTTGGGTTTTGGTGTTGGGTGTTGGGTGTTGGGTGTTGGTTGTGGAGTGTGGAGTGTGGAGTGTGGAGTGTGGAGTGTGGAGTGTGGAGTGTTGAGTGTTGAGTGTTGAGTGTTGGGTGTTGGGTGTTGGGTGTTGAGTGTTGAGTGTTGGGTGTTGGGTGTTGGGTGTTGGGTGTTGAGTGTTGGGTGTTGGGTGTTGCGTGTGGAGTGTGGAGTGTGGAGTGTGGAGTGTTGAGTGTTGGGTGTTGGGTGTTGGGTGTTGGGTGTTGGGTGTTGAGTGTTGAGTGTTGGGTGTTGGGTGTTGTGTGTTGGGTGTTGGGTGTTGAGTGTTGAGTGTGGAGTGTTGAGTGTTGAGTGTTGAGTGTTGGGTGTTGGGTGTTGAGTGTTGGGTGTTGGGTGTTGAGTGTTGAGTAGATTAGATTAGATTAGATTAGATTAGATTACTTACAGTGTGGAAACAGGCCCTTCGGCCCAACAAGTCCACACCGCCCCGCCGAAGCGTAACCCACCCATACCCCTACCCCTACATCTACATCTACATCTACATCTACATCTACATCTACCCCTTACCTAACACCACGGGCAATTTAGCATGGCCAATTCACCTGACCTGAGTATTGGGTGTTGGGTGTTGGACGTTGAGTTGTTTGGTGTTGGAAGTTGTGTGTTGGGTGTTGGGTGTTGGGTTTGGGTGTTGGGTGTTGGGCTTTGAGTGTTGGGTGTTCAGTGTTGAGTGTTGAGTATTGGGTGTTGGGTGTTGGACGTTGAGTTGTTTGGTGTTGGAGGTTGTGTGTTTGTTGTTGGGTGTTGGATGTTGAGTTGTTGGGTGTTGGGTGTTGGATGTTGAGTTGTTGAGTGTTGAGTTGTTGAGTGTGGAGTGTGGAGTGTGGAGTGCGGAGTGTGGAGTATGGAGTATGGAGTGTTGAGTGTTGAGTGTTGGGTGTTGGGTGTTGGGTGTTGGGTGTTGGGTGTTGGGTGTTGGGAGCTGGATGTTGAGTTGTTGATTGTTGAGTGTTGAGTGTTAAGTTGTTGGGTGTTGGGTGTTGGGTGTTGGGTGTTGAGTTGTTGAGTTGTTGAGTGTTGAGTGTTGAGTGTTGGGTGTTGGGTGTTGGGTGTTGGGTGTTGGGAGCTGGATGTTGAGTTGTTGAGTGTTGAGTGTTGAGTGTTGAGTTGTTGAGTTGTTGAGTTGTTGGGTGTTGGGTGTTGGGTGTTGGGTGTTGGGTGTTGGGTGTTGGGTGTTGGGTGTTGGGTGTTGAGTGTTGGGTGTTGGGTGTTGGGTGTTGAGTTGTTGGGTGTTGGGTGTTGAGTTGTTGGGTGTTGCGTGTTGGATGTTGAGTTGTTGAGTGTTGAGTGTTGAGTGTTGAGTTGTTGAGTTGTTGAGTTGTTGGGTGTTGGGTGTTGGGTGTTGGGTGTTGGGTGTTGGGTGTTGAGTGTTGGGTGTTGGGTGTTGGATGTTGAGTTGTTGAGTGTTGAGTTGTTGGGTGTTGGGTGTTGGGTGTTGGATGTTGGGTGTTGGGTTTTGAGTTGTTGGGTGTTGGGTGTTGGATGTTGAGTTGTTGAGTGTTGAGTTGTTGGGTGTTGGGTGTTGAGTGTTGAGTGTTGAGTGTTGAGTGTTGGGTGTTGAGTGTTGAGTATTGGGTGTTGGGTGTTGGAGGTAGAGTTGTTGGGTGTTGGAAGTTGGGTGTTGGATGTTGAGTTGTTGGGTGTTGAGTGTTGAGTGTTGAGTGTTGAGTGTTGAGTGTTGAGTGTTGAGTGTTGGGTGTTGGGTGTTGGGTGTTGGATGTTGAGTTGTTGAGTTGTTGAGTGTTGGGTGTTGGGTGTTGGATGTTGAGTTGTTGAGTTGTTGAGTGTTGGGTGTTGGGTGTTGGATGTTGAGTTGTTGAGTTGTTGAGTGTTGAGTGTTGGGTGTTGGATGTTGGATGTTGGATGTTGAGTTGTTGGGTGTTGGGTGTTGGATGTTGGATGTTGGATGTTGGGTGTTGAGTTGTTGAGTGTTTGGTGTTGGGTGTTGTGTGTTGGATGTTGAGTTGTTGAGTTGTTGAGTGTTGGGTGTTGGGTGTTGGAGGTAGAGTTGTTGGGTGTTGGAAGTTGGGTGTTGGATGTTGAGTTGTTGAGTGTTGAGTTGTTGAGTGTGGAGTGTGGAGTGTGGAGTGTGGAGTGTGGAGTGTGGAGTGTTGAGTGTTGAGTGTTGGGTGTTGGGTGTTGGGTGTTGGGAGCTGGATGTTGAATTGTTGAGTGTTGAGTGTTGAGTGTTAAGTTGTTGGGTGTTGGGTGTTGGGTGTTGAGTTGTTGAGTGTTGAGTTGTTGAGTGTTGAGTGTTGAGTGTTGGGTGTTGGGTGTTGGGTGTTGGGTGTTGGGAGCTGGATGTTGAGTTGTTGAGTGTTGAGTGTTGAGTGTTGAGTGTTGAGTTGTTGGGTGTTGGGTGTTGAGTGTTGAGTGTTGAGTGTTGGGTGTTGGGTGTTGGGTGTTGGGTGTTGGGTTTTAGGTGTTGGGTGTTGAGTGTTGAGTATTGGGTGTTGGGTGTTGGACGTTGAGGTGTTTGGTGTTGGAAGTTATGTGTTGGGTGTTGGGTGTTGGGTGTTGGGTTTGGGTTTTCGGTGTTGGATTTTAGGTGTTGGGTGTTGGTTGTTGGGTGTTGGATGTTGGGTTGTTGGGTGTTGGGTGTTGGATGTTGAGTGTTGAATGTTGAGTGTTGGGTGTTGGGTGTTGGGTGTTGGGTGTTCGGTGTTCGGTGTTGGGTGCTGGATGTTGAGTTGTTGGGTGTTGAGTGTTGAGTGTTGAGTGTTGAGTGTTGGGTGTTGGGTGCTGGATGTTGAGTTGTTCAGTGTTGAGTGTTGAGTGTTGAGTGTTGGGTGTTGGGTTTTGGGTGTTGGGTGTTGGGTGTTGGATGTTGTACGTTGAGTTGTTGGGTCTTGGATGTTGAGTTGTTGGGTGTTGGGTGTTGAGTGTTGAGTATTGGGTGTTGGGTGTTGGACGTTGAATTGTTTGGTGTTTGAAGTTGTGTGTTGGGTGTTGGGTGTTGGCTGTTGGGTGTTGGATGTTGAGTTGTTGGGTGTTGGGTGTTGGATGTTGAGGTATTGAGTGTTGAGTTGTTGAGTGTTGAGTGTTGGGTGTGGGACATTGAGTTGTTGGGTGTTGGATGTTGAGTTGTTGGGTGTTGGGTGTTGGCTGTTGGAGGTTGAGTTGTTGGGTGTTGAGTGTTGAGTATTGGGTGTTGGGTGTTGGACGTTGAATTGTTTGGTGTTGGAAGTTGTGTGTTGGGTGTTGGGTGTTGGTTGTTGGGTGTTGGATGTTGAGTTGTTGGGTGTTGGGTGTTGGATGTTGAGGTATTGAGTGTTGAGTTGTTGAGTGTTGAGTGTTGGGTGTGGGACATTGAGTTGTTGGGTGTTGGATATTGAGTTGTTGGGTGTTGGGTGTTGGCTGTTGGATGTTGAGTTGTTGGGTGTTGAGTGTTGAGTGTTGAGTGTTGAGTGTTGGGTGTTGAGTGTTGAGTGTTGAGTGTTGAGTATTGGGTGTTGGGTGTTGGACGTTGAGTTGTTTGGTGTTGGAAGTTGTGTGTTGGGTGTTGGGTGTTGGGTTTTGGTGTTGGGTGTTGGGTGTTGGGTGTTGGTTGTGGAGTGTGGAGTGTGGAGTGTGGAGTGTGGAGTGTGGAGTGTGGAGTGTTGAGTGTTGAGTGTTGAGTGTTGGGTGTTGGGTGTTGGGTGTTGGGTGTTGGGTGTTGAGTGTTGAGTGTTGGGTGTTGGGTGTTGGGTGTTGGGTGTTGAGTGTTGGGTGTTGCGTGTGGAGTGTGGAGTGTGGAGTGTGGAGTGTGGAGTGTGGAGTGTTGGGTGTTGGGTGTTGGGTGTTGGGTGTTGGGTGTTGGGTGTTGAGTGTTGAGTGTTGGGTGTTGGGTGTTGTGTGTTGGGTGTTGGGTGTTGAGTGTTGAGTGTTGAGTGTTGAGTGTTCAGTGTTGGGTGTTGGGTGTTGGGTGTTGGGTGTTGGTTGTTGAGTGTGGAGTGTTGAGTGTTGAGTGTTGAGTGTTGGGTGTTGGGTGTTGAGTGTTGGGTGTTGGGTGTTGGAGGTTGAGTTGTTGGGTGTTGGGTGTTGGGTGTTGGGTGTTGGATGTTGAGTGTTGAGTGTTGAGTATTGGGTGTTGGGTGTTGGAGGTTGAGTTGTTGGGTGTTGGGTGTTGGGTGTTGGGTGTTGAGTTGTTGGGTGTTGGGTGTTGGGTGTTGGAGGTTGAGTTGTTGGGTGTTGGGTGTTGGGTGTTGGGTGTTGAGTTGTTGGGTGTTGGATGTTGGATGTTGAGTGTTGAGTGTTGAGTGTTGAGTGTTGAGTGTTGAGTGATGAGTGTTGAGTGTTGAGTGTTGAGTGTTGAGTGTTGAGTGTTGAGTGTTGAGTGATGAGTGTTGAGGGTTGAGGGTTGAGTTGTTGGGTGTTGGGTGTTGGGTGTTGGGTGTTTGATGTTGGGTGTTGAGTGTTGAGTGTTGAGTGTTGAGTGTTGAGTTGTTGGGTGTTGGGTGTTGAGTGTTGAGTGTTGAGTGTTGGGTGTTGGGTGTTGGGTGTTGAGTGTTGGGTGTTGGATGTTGGATGTTGGATGTTGGCTGTTGGATGTTGAGTGTTGGATGTTGAGTTGTTGAGTTGTTGAGTGTTGACTGTTGAGTGTTGAGTGTTGAGTGTTGAGTGTTGGGTGTTGGGTGTTGGATGTTGGATGTTGGGTGGTGGATGTTGAGTTGTTGTGTTGTTGGGTGTTGAGTGTTGAGTGTTGAGTGTTGAGTGTTGTGTATTGAGTGTTGAGTGTTGAGTGTTGAGTGTTGCGTGTTGTGTGTTGAGTGTTGAGTGTTGAGTGTTGATTGTTGAGTATTGGGTGTTGGATGTTGGGTGTTGGATGTTGGATGTTGGATGTTGGATGTTGGATGTTGGATGTTGGATGTTGGATGTTGAGTTGTTGAGTTGTTGAGTTGTTGAGTTGTTGAGTTGTTGGGTGTTGAGTGTTGAGTGTTGATTGTTGAGTATTGGGTGTTGGGTGTTGGGTGTTGGGTGTTGGATGTTGGATGTTGGATGTTGAGTTGTTGGGTGTTGGATGTTGAGTTGTTGGGTGTTGGGTGTTGGGTGTTGGGTGTTGGGTGTTGGATGTTGGATGTTGAATGTTGGATGTTGGATGTTGGATGTTGGATGTTGGATGTTGGATGTTGGATGTTGAGTTGTTGAGTTGTTGAGTTGTTGAGTTGTTGGGTGTTGGGTGTTGGGTGTTGAGTGTTGAGTGTTGGGTGTTGGATGTTGGATGTTGGGTGTTGGGTGTTGGGTGTTGGGTGTTGGGTGTTGGGTGTTGGGTGTTGGGTGTTGGGTGTTGAGTGTTGAGTGTTGAGTGTTGTGTGTTGTGTGTTGAGTTGTTGGGTGTTGGGTGTTGGATGTTGAGTTGTTGAGTGTTGAGTGTTGAGTGTTGAGTTGTTGGGTGTTGAGTGTTGAGTGTTTAGTTGTTGGGTGTTGGGTGTTGGGTGTTGGTTGTTGGATGTTGAGTTGTTGAGTTGTTGCGTTTTGGGTGTTGTGTGTTGGGTGTTGGGTGTTGGGTGTTGGGTGTTGGGTGTTGAGTGTTGGGTGTTGAGGTATTCTGGTGTTGGGTGTTGGGTGTTGGGTGTTGGGTGTTGGGTGTTGGGTGTTGAGTGTTGAGTGTTGAGTGTTGAGTGTTGTGTGTTGAGTTGTTGGGTGTTGGATGTTGAGTTGTTGAGTGTTGAGTGTTGAGTGTTGAGTTGTTGGGTGTTGAGTGTTGAGTGTTGAGTGTTGAGTGTTGAGTTGTTGGGTGTTGGGTGTTGGGTGTTGGATGTTGAGTTGTTGAGTGTTGAGTTGTTGAGTGTTGAGTGTTGGGTGTTGGGTGGTGGGTGTTGGGTGGTGGGTGTTGCTTGTTCAGTGTTGGGTGTTGGGTGTTGGGTTTTGGGTGTTGGGTGTTGAGTGTTGAGTGTTGAGTGTTGGGTGTTGGGTGTTGGGTGTTGGGTGTTGGGTGTTGAGTGTTGGGTGTTGGGTGTTGGGTGTTGGGTGTTGGATGTTGGATGTTGGGTGTTGGATGTTGGGTGTTGGATGTTGGATGTTGGATGTTGAGTTGTTGGGTGTTGGGTGTTGGATGTTGAGTGTTGAGTGTTGAGTGTTGAGTGTTGGGTGTTGGGTGTTGGGTGTTGGTTGTTGGGTGTTGGGTGTTGGGTGTTGGGTGTTGAGTGTTGAGTATTGAGTATTGGGTGTTGGGTGTTGGGTGTTGGATGTTGGGTGTTGGGTGTTGGATGTTGTGTTGTTGTGTGTTGAGTGTTGAGTGTTGAGTGTTGAGTGTTGGGTGTTGGGTGTTGGGTGTTGAGTGTTGGGTGTTGGGTGTTGGGTGTTGGGTGTTGGATGTTGGATGTTGGGTGTTGGATGTTGGGTGTTGGATGTTGGATGTTGGATGTTGAGTTGTTGGGTGTTGGGTGTTGGATGTTGAGTGTTGAGTGTTGAGTGTTGAGTGTTGGGTGTTGGGTGTTGGGTGTTGGTTGTTGGGTGTTGGGTGTTGGGTGTTGGGTGTTGAGTGTTGAGTATTGAGTATTGGGTGTTGGGTGTTGGGTGTTGGATGTTGGGTGTTGGGTGTTGGATGTTGTGTTGTGTGTTGAGTGTTGAGTGTTGAGTGTTGAGTTGTTGGGTGTTGGGTGTTGGGTGTTGGGTGTTGGGTGTTGGGTGTTGGGTGTTGGGTGTTGGATGTTGAATGTTGGATGTTGGGCCTTTAGTCCTGATGAAGGGCTTTTGCCCGAAACGTTGATTTCGCTGCTCGTTGGATGCTGCCTGAACTGCTGTGCACTTCCAGCACCACTAATCCAGTGTTGGGTGTTGGATGTTGAGTTGTTGCGTATTGAGTGTTGAGTGTTGAGTGTTGAGTGTTGAGTGTTGAGTGTTGGGTGTTGGGTGTTGGGTGTTGGGTGTTGGGTGTTGAATGTTGGATGTTGGATGTTGGATGTTGGGTGTTGGATGTTGTGTGTTGGGTGTTGCATGTTGAGTTGTTTAGTGTTGAGTGTTGAGTGTTGATTGTTGCGTGTTGGGTGTTTGGTGTTGGATGTTGGATGTTGGCTGTTGGATGTCGGATGTTGGATGTCGGATGTTGAGTTGTTCGGTGTTGGGTGTTGCGTGTTGAGTGTTGAGTGTTGAGTGTTGAGTGTTGAGTGTTGAGTGTTGGGTGTTGGGTGTTGGGTGTTGGGTGTTGGGTGTTGGATGTTGGATGTTGGATGTTGGATGTTGGATGTTGGATGTTGAGTTATTCGGTGTTGGGTGTTGAGTGTTGAGTGTTGAGTGTTGAGTGTTGAGTGTTGAGTGTTGAGTGTTGGGTGTTGGATGTTGGGTGTTGGATGTTGGATGTTGGGTGTTGGGTGTTGGATGTTGGATGTTGGGTGTTGGATGTTGGGTGTTGGATGTTGAGTTGTTGGGTGTTGGGTGTTGGGTGTTGGGTGTTCGGTGTTGAGTGTTGAGTATAGGGTGTTGGGTGTTGGGTGTTGGGTGTTGCGTGTGGGGTGTTGGGTGTTGGGTGTTGGGTATTGAGTGTTGAGTGTTGAGTGTTGGGTGTTGGGTGTTGGATGTTGGTTGTTGGATGTTGAGTTGTTGGGTGTTGAGTGTTGAGTGTTGAGTTGTTGGGTGTTGGGTGTTGGATGTTGAGTTGTTGAGTGTTGAGTGTTGAGTGTTGTTTGTTGGCTGTTGGATGTTGGCTGTTGGATGTTGGGTGTTGGATGTTGAGTTGTTGGGTGTTGAGTGTTGAGTGTTGAGTGTTGAGTGTTGGGTGTTGGGTGTTGGGTGTTGGGTGTTGGGTGTTGAGTTGTTGAGTTTTGAGTGTTGGGTGTTGGGTGTTGGGTGTTGGATGTTGGATGTTGGGTGCTGGATGTTGGATGCTGGATGTTGGATGTTGGATGTTGAGTTGTTGAGTGTTGAGTGTTGAATGTTGTCTGTTGGCTGTTGGATGTTGGCTGTTGGATGTTGGGTGTTGGATGTTGAGTTGTTGGGTGTTGAGTGTTGAGTGTTGAGTGTTGAGTGTTGGGTGTTGGGTGTTGGGTGTTGGGTGTTGGGTGTTGATTTTTGAGTGTTGAGTGTTGAGTGTTGAGTGTTGAGTGTTGAGTGTTGATTGTTGAGTGTTGAGTTGTTGGGTGTTGAGTGTTGAGTGATGAGTGTTGAGTGTTGATTGTTGAGTGTTGATTGTTGAGTATTGGGTGTTGGATGTTGGGTGTTGGATGTTGGATGTTGGGTGTTGGGTGTTGGGTGTTGGATGTTGGATGTTGGGTGTTGGATGTTGAGTTGTTGGGTTTTGGGTGTTGGGTGTTGGGTGTTGTGTGTTTAGTGTTGTGTGTTGAGTGTTGGGTGTTGGGTGTTGGGTGTTGGGTGTTGAGTTGTTGGGTGTTGGGTGTTGGGTGTTGGGTGTTGGGTGTTGGATGTTGAGTTGTTGAGTTGTTGAGTTGTTGAGTGTTGAGTGTTGGGTGTTGGGTGTTGGGTGTTGGGTGTTGGGTGTTGAGTTGTTGAGTGTTGAGTGTTGGGTGTTGGGTGTTGGGAGTTGGATGTTGGATGTTGGGTGCTGGATGTTGGATGTTGGATGTTGGATGTTGGATGTCGAGTTGTTGGGTGTTGGGTGTTGGGTGTTGGGTGTTGAGTTGTTGAGTGTTGAGTGTTGAGTGTTGAGTGTTGGGTGTTGGATGTTGAATGTTGAATGTTGAATGTTGAATGTTGAATGTTGGATGTTGGATGTTGGATGTTGGATGTTGGATGTTGGATGTTGAGTTGTTGGGTGTTGGGTTTGGGTGTTGAGTTGTTGAGTTGTTGAGTGTTGAGTGTTGAGTGTTGAGTGTTGAGTGTTGCGTGTTGCGTGTTGCGTGTTGGATGTTGGGTGTTGGGTGTTGGGTGTTGGATGTTGGGTGTTGGATGTTGGATGTTGGATGTTGGATATAGGATGTTGAGTTGTTGAGTGTTGAGTGTTCAGTGTTGAGTGTTGAGTGTTGCGTGTTGTGTGTTGGATGTTGGGTGTTGGGTGTTGGGTGTTGGATGTTGGGTGTTGGATGTTGGATGTTGGATGTTGGATGTTGGATGTTGAGTTGTTGAGTGTTGAGTGTTGTGTGTTGAGTGTTGAGTGTTGAGTGTTGGGTGTTGGGTGTTGGGTGTTGGGTGTTAGGTGTTGGGTGTTGGGTGTTGGGTGCTGTGTGATGAGTTTTTGGGTGTTGGGTGTTGGATGTTGAGTTGTTGAGTTGTTAAGTGTTGAGTGTTGAGTGTTGGGTGTTGGGTGTTGGGTGTTGGGTGTTGGGTGTTGGGTGTTGGGTGTTGTTTGTTGGGTGTTTGGTGTTGGGTGTTGAGTATTGGGTATTGGGTGTTGGGTGTTGGACGTTGAGTTGTTTGGTGTTGGAAGTTGTGTGTTGTGTGTTGGGTGTTGGTTGTTGAGTGTTGAGTGTTGAGTGTTGAGTGTTGAGTGTTGAGTGTTGAGTGTTGAGTGTGGAGTGTTGGATGTTGAGTTGTTGGGTGTTGGGTGTTGGGTGTTGGATGTTGAGTTGTTGAGTGTTGAGTTGTTGAGTGGTGAGTTGTTGAGTGTTGAGTGTTGAGTGTTGGGTGTTGGGTGTTGGGTGTTGGATGTTGAGTTGTTGGGTGTTGGGTGTTGGGTGTTGGATGTTGAGTTGTTGAGTGTTGAGTTGTTGAGTGTTGAGTTGTTGAGTGTTGAGTGTTGGGTGTTGGGTGTTGGGTGTTGGGTGTTGGGTGTTGAGTGTTGAGTGTTGGGTGTTGGATGTTGGATGTTGGATGTTGAGTTGTTGGGTGTTGAGTGTTGAGTGTTGAGTGTTGAGTTGTTGGGTGTTGGATGTTGGGTGTTGGATGTTGGATGTTGAGTTGTTGGGTGTTGAGTGTTGAGTGTTGTGTGTTGAGTTGTTGGGTGTTGAGTGTTGAGTGTTGAGTGTTGAGTGTTGAGTGTTGAGTGTTGTGTATTGGGTGTTGGATGTTGGCTGTTGGGTGTTGGGTGTTGGGTGTTGGGTGTTGGGTGTTGAGTTGTTGGGTGTTGAGTGTTGAGTGTTGAGTGTTGAGTGTTGGGTGTTGGGTGTTGGCTGTTGGCTGTTGGATGTTGGGTGTTGGATGTTGGGTGTTGGATGTTGAGTTGTTGGGTGTTGGGTGTTGAGTGTTAAGTGTTGAGTGCTGAGTGCTGAGTGTTGAGTGTTGGGTGTTGGGTGTTGGGTGTTGGGTGCTGGGTGTTGAGTTGTTGAGTTGTTGGGTGTTGCGTGTTGAGTGTTGAGTGTTGAGTTGTTGTGTGTTGGGTGTTGAGTGTTGAGTGTTGAGTGTTGAGTGTTGAGTGTTGAGTATTTGGTGTTGGGTGTTGGATGTTGGCTGTTGGGTGTTGGGTGTTGGGTGTTGGATGTTGAGTTGTTGGGTGTTGAGTGTTGAGTGTTGAGTGTTGAGTGTTGGGTGTTGGGTGTTGGCTGTTGGCTGTTGGATGTTGGGTGGTGGATGTTGGGTGTTGGGTGTTGGATGTTGAGTTGTTGGGTGTTGGGTGTTGAGTGTTGAGTGTTGAGTGTTGAGTGTTGAGTGTTGAGTGTTGAGTGTTGAGTGTTGGGTGTTGGATGTTGGATGTTGGATGTTGGATGTTGGATGTTGAGGTATTCGGTGTTGAGTGTTGAGTGTTGAGTGTTGAGTGTTGAGTGTTGAGTGTTGAGTGTTGAGTATTGGGTGTTGGATGTTGCGTGTTGGATGTTGGATGTTGGGTGTTGGGTGTTGGATGTTGGATGTTGGGTGTTGGATGTTGGGTGTTGGATGTTGAGGTGTTGGGTGTTGGGTGTTGGGTGTTGGGTGTTGAGTGTTGAGTATAGGGTGTTGGGTGTTGGGTGTTGGGTGTTGGGTGTTGGGTGTTGGGTGTTGCGTGTGGGGTGTTGGGTGTTGGGTGTTGGGTGTTGGGTATTGAGTGTTGAGTGTTGAGTGTTGGGTGTTGGGTGTTGGATGTTGGTTGTTGGATGTTGAGATGTTGGGTGTTGAGTGTTGAGTGTTGAGTGTTGAGTTGTTGGGTGTTGGGTGTTGGATGTTGAGTTGTTGAGTGTTGAGTGTTGAGTGTTGTCTGTTGGCTGTTGGATGTTGGCTGTTGGATGTTGGGTGTTGGATGTTGAGTTGTTGGGTGTTGAGTGTTGAGTGTTGAGTGTTGGGTGTTGGGTGTTGGGTGTTGGGTGTTGGGTGTTGGGTGTTGGGTGTTGAGTGTTGAGTGTTGGGTGTTGGATGTTGGATGTTGGATGTTGAGTTGTTGGGTGTTGAGTGTTGAGTGTTGAGTTGTTGGGTGTTGGGTGTTGGATGTTGGGTGTTGGATGTTGGATGTTGAGTTGTTGGGTGTTGAGTGTTGAGTGTTGAGTGTTGAGTTGTTGGGTGTTGAGTGTTGAGTGTTGAGTGTTGAGTGTTGAGTGTTGTGTATTGGGTGTTGGGTGTTGGGTGTTGGATGTTGGCTGTTGGCTGTTGGGTGTTGGGTGTTGGGTGTTGGGTGTTGAGTTGTTGGGTGTTGAGTGTTGAGTGTTGAGTGTTGAGTGTTGGGTGTTGGGTGTTGGCTGTTGGCTGTTGGATGTTGGGTGTTGGATGTTGGGTGTTGGATGTTGAGCTGTTGGGTGTTGGGTGTTGAGTGTTAAGTGTTGAGTGCTGAGTCTTGTCTGTTGGCTGTTGGATGTTGGCTGTTGGATGTTGGGTGTTGGATGTTGAGTTGTTGGGTGTTGAGTGTTGAGTGTTGAGTGTTGAGTGTTGGGTGTTGGGTGTTGGGTGTTGGGTGTTGGGTGTTGGGTGTTGGGTGTTGAGTTGTTGAGTTTTGAGTGTTGGGTGTTGGGTGTTGGGTGTTGGATGTTGGATGTTGGGTGCTGGATGTTGGATGTTGGATGTTGGATGTTGGATGTTGAGTTGTTGAGTGTTGAGTGTTGAGTGTTGTCTGTTGGCTGTTGGATGTTGGCTGTTGGATGTTGGGTGTTGGATGTTGAGTTGTTGGGTGTTGAGTGTTGAGTGTTGAGTGTTGAGTGTTGGGTGTTGGGTGTTGGGTGTTGGGTGTTGGGTGTTGGGTGTTGATTGTTGAGTGTTGAGTGTTGAGTGTTGAGTGTTGAGTGTTGAGTGTTGATTGTTGAGTGTTGAGTTGTTGGGTGTTGAGTGTTGAGTGATGAGTGTTGAGTGTTGATTGTTGAGTGTTGATTGTTGAGTATTGGGTGTTGGATGTTGGGTGGTGGATGTTGGATGTTGGGTGTTGGGTGTTGGGTGTTGGATGTTGGATGTTGGGTGTTGGATGTTGAGTTGTTGGGTTTTGGGTGTTGGGTGTTGGCTGTTGTGTGTTTAGTGTTGTGTGTTGAGTGTTGGGTGTTGGGTGTTGGGTGTTGAGTTGTTGGGTGTTGGGTGTTGGGTGTTGGGTGTTGAGGGTTGGGTGTTGGGTGTTGGGTGTTGGGTGTTGGGTGTTGGATGTTGAGTTGTTGAGTTGTTGAGTTGTTGAGTGTTGAGTGTTGGGTGTTGGGTGTTGGGTGTTGGGTGTTGAGTGTTGGGTGTTGGGTGTTGAGTTGTTGAGTGTTGAGTGTTGGGTGTTGGGTGTTGGGTGTTGGATGTTGGATGTTGGGTGCTGGATGTTGGATGTTGGATGTTGGATGTTGAGTTGTTGGGTGTTGGGTGTTGGGTGTTGGGTGTTGAGTTGTTGAGTGTTGAGTGTTGAGTGTTGTGTGTTGGGTGTTGGATGTTGAATGTTGAATGTTGAATGTTGAATGTTGAATGTTGGATGTTGGATGTTGGATGTTGGATGTTGAGTTGTTGGGTGTTGGGTTTGGGTGTTGAGTTGTTGAGTTGTTGAGTGTTGAGTGTTGAGTGTTGAGTGTTGAGTGTTGAGTGTTGAGTGTTGAGTGTTGAGTGTTGAGTGTTGAGTGTTGAGTGTTGCGTGTTGTGTGTTGTGTGTTGGGTGTTGGGTGTTGGGTGTTGGGTGTTGGATGTTGGGTGTTGGATGTTGGATGTTGGATGTTGGATGTTGAGTTGTTGAGTGTTGAGTGTTGAGTGTTGAGTGTTGAGTGTTGAGTGTTGCGTGTTGTGTGTTGGATGTTGGGTGTTGGGTGTTGGGTGTTGGATGTTGGGTGTTGGATGTTGGATGTTGGATGTTGGATGTTGGTTGTTGGGTGTTGGGTGTTGGGTGTTTAGTGTTGTGTGTTGAGTGTTGAGTGTTGGGTGTTGGGTGTTGGGTGTTAGGTGTTGGGTGTTGGGTGTTGGGTGCTGTGTGATGAGTTTTTGGGTGTTGGGTGTTGGATGTTGAGTTGTTGAGTGTTGAGTGTTGGGTGTTGGGTGTTGGGTGTTGGGTGTTCGGTGTTTGGTGTTAGGTGTTGGGTGTTGGGTGCTGTGTGATGAGTTTTTGGGTGTTGGGTGTTGGATGTTGAGTTGTTGAGTGTTGAGTGTTGAGTGTTGGGTGTTGGGTGTTGGGTGTTGGGTGTTGGATGTTGAGTTGTTGAGTTGTTAAGTGTTGAGTGTTGAGTGTTGGGTGTTGGGTGTTGGGTGTTGGGTGTTGGGTGTTGGGTGTTGTTTGTTGGGTGTTTGGTGTTGGGTGTTGAGTATTGGGTATTGGGTGTTGGGTGTTGGACGTTGAGTTGTTTGGTGTTGGAAGTTGTGTGTTGTGTGTTGGGTGTTGGTTGTTGAGTGTTGAGTGTTGAGTGTTGAGTGTTGAGTGTTGAGTGTTGAGTGTTGGGTGTTGGGTGTTGGGTGTTGGATGTTGAGTTGTTGGGTGTTGGGTGTTGGGTGTTGGATGTTGAGTTGTTGAGTGTTGAGTTGTTGAGTGTTGAGTGTTGAGTGTTGGGTGTTGGGTGTTGGGTGTTGGATGTTGAGTTGTTGGGTGTTGGGTGTTGGGTGTTGGATGTTGAGTTGTTGGGTGTTGGGTGTTGGGTGTTGGATGTTGAGTTGTTGAGTGCTGAGTTGTTGAGTGTTGAGTTGTTGAGTGTTGAGTGTTGAGTGTTGGGTGTTGGGTGTTGGGTGTTGGGTGTTGGGTGTTGGGTGTTGAGTGTTGAGTGTTGGGTGTTGGATTTTGGATGTTGGATGTTGAGTTGTTGGGTGTTGAGTGTTGAGTGTTGAGTGTTGAGTTGTTGGGTGTTGGGTGTTGGGTGTTGGGTGTTGGATGTTGAGTTGTTGGGTGTTGGGTGTTGGGTGTTGGATGTTGAGTTGTTGAGTGTTGAGTTGTTGAGTGTTGAGTTGTTGAGTGTTGAGTGTTGAGTGTTGAGTGTTGGGTGTTGGGTGTTGGGTGTTGGATGTTGAGTTGTTGGGTGTTGGGTGTTGGGTGTTGGATGTTGAGTTGTTGAGTGCTGAGTTGTTGAGTGTTGAGTTGTTGAGTGTTGAGTGTTGAGTGTTGGGTGTTGGGTGTTGGGTGTTGGGTGTTGGGTGTTGGGTGTTGAGTGTTGAGTGTTGAGTGTTGGGTGTTGGATGTTGGATGTTGGATGTTGAGTTGTTGGGTGTTGATTGTTGAGTGTTGAGTGTTGAGTTGTTGGGTGTTGGGTGTTGGATGTTGGGTGTTGGATGTTGGATGTTGAGTTGTTGGGTGTTGAGTGTTGAGTGTTGAGTGTTGAGTTGTTGGGTGTTGAGTGTTGAGTGTTGAGTGTTGAGTGTTGTGTATTGGGTGTTGGGTGTTGGGTGTTGGATGTTGGCTGTTGGGTGTTGGGTGTTGGGTGTTGGGTGTTGAGTTGTTGAGTGTTGAGTGTTGAGTGTTGAGTGTTGGGTGTTGGGTGTTGGGTGTTGGCTGTTGGCTGTTGGATGTTGGGTGTTGGATGTTGGGTGTTGGATGTTGAGTTGTTGGGTGTTGGGTGTTGAGTGTTAAGTGTTGAGTGCTGAGTGTTGAGTGTTGGGTGTTGGGTGTTGGGTGCTGGGTGTTGGATGTTGAGTTGTTGGGTGTTGCGTGTTGAGTGTTGAGTGTTGAGTGTTGAGTTGTTGTGTGTTGAGTGTTGAGTGTTGGGTGTTGGCTGTTGGCTGTTGGATGTTGGGTGGTGGATGTTGGGTGTTGGGTGTTGGGTGTTGGATGTTGAGTTGTTGGGTGTTGGGTGTTGAGTGTTGAGTGTTGAGTGTTGAGTGTTGAGTATTGGGTGTTGGGTCTTGGATGTTGGGTGTTGGGTGTTGGGTGTTGGATGTTGAGTTTTTGGGTGTTGAGTGTTGAGTGTTGAGTGTTGGCTGTTGGCTGTTGGATGTTGGATGTTGGATGTTGGGTGTTGGATGTTGAGTTGTTGGGTGTTGAGTGTTGAGTGTTGAGTGTTGAGTGTTGAGTATTGGGTGTTGGATGTTGGGTGTTGGGTGTTGGATGTTGGGTGTTGGGTGTTGGATGTTGAGTTGTTGGGTGTTGGGTGTTGGGTGTTGGGTGTTGAGTGTTGAGTATTGGGTGTTGGGTGTTGGGTGTTGGGTGTTGGGTGTTTGATGTTGGATGTTGGATGTTGGCTGTTGGATGTTGAGTGTTGGATGTTGAGTTGTTGAGTTGTTGAGTGTTGAGTGTTGAGTGTTGAGTGTTGAGTGTTGAGTGTTGGGTGTTGGGTGTTGGATGATGGATGTTGGGTGTTGGATGTTGAGTTGTTGAGTGTTGGATGTTGAGTTGTTGAGTTGTTGAGTGTTGAGTGTTGAGTGTTGAGTGTTGAGTGTTGAGTGTTGGGTGTTGGGTGTTGGATGTTGGATGTTGGGTGTTGGATGTTGAGTTGTTGAGTTGTTGGGTGTTGAGTGTTGAGTGTTGTGTGTTGAGTGTTGAGTGTTGAGTGTTGAGTGTTGATTGTTGAGTATTGGGTGTTGGATGTTGGGTGTTGGATGTTGGATGTTGGATGTTGGATGTTGGATGTTGAGTTGTTGAGTTGTTGAGTTGTTGAGTTGTTGAGTTGTTGAGTTGTTGGGTGTTGAGTGTTGAGTGTTGAGTGTTGAGTGTTCGATGTTGGATGTTGGTTGTTGAGTTGTTGGGTGTTGGGTGTTGGATGTTGAGTTGTTGAGTTGTTGAGTTGTTGAGTTGTTGAGTTGTTGGGTGTTGAGTGTTGAGTGTTGGGTGTTGGGTGTTGGGTGTTGCGTGTGGGGTGTTGGGTGTTGGGTGTTCTGTGTTGGGTATAGAGTGTTGAGTGTTGAGTGTTGGGTGTTGGGTGTTGGATGTTGGTTGTTAGATGTTGAGTTGTTGGGTGTTGAGTGTTGATTGTTGAGTGCTGAGTTGTTGGGTGTTGGGTGTTGGATGTTGAGTTGTTGAGTGTTGAGTGTTGAGTGTTGTCTGTTGGCTGTTGGATGTTGGCTGTTGGATGTTGGGTGTTGGATTTTGAGTTGTTGGGTGTTGAGTGTTGAGTGTTGAGTGTTGAGTGTTGGCTGTTGGGTGTTGGGTGTTGGGTGTTGGGTGTTGGGTGTTGGGTGTTCAGTGTTGAGTGTTGAGTATTGGGTGTTGGGTGTTGGACGTCGAGTTGTTTGGTGTTGGAAGTTGTGTGTTGGGTGTTGGGTGTTGGGTGTTGAGTTTGGGTGTTGGGTGTTGGGGTTTAGGTGTTGGGTGTTGGTTGTTGGGTGTTGGATGTTGAGTTGTTGAGTGTTGAGTTGTTGAGTGTTGAGTGTTGAGTGTTGGGTGTTGGGTGTTTGGTGTTGGTTGTTGAGTGTTGAGTGTTGGGTGTTGGATGTTGAGTTGTTGAGTGTTGAGTTGTTGAGTGTTGAGTGTTGAGTGTTGGGTGTTGGGTGGTGGGTGGTGGGTGTTGGGTGGTGGGTGTTGCTTGTTCAGTGTTGGGTGTTGGGTGTTGGGTGTTGGATGTTGGATGTTGGATGTTGGATGTTGGATGTTGAGTTGTTGGGTGTTGGGTGTTGGATGTTGAGTTGTTGAGTTGTTGAGTTGTTGAGTTGTTGAGTTGTTGAGTTGTTGAGTTGTTGAGTGTTGAGTGTTGAGTGTTGGGTGTTGGGTGTTGGGTGTTGGGTGTTGGGTGTTGGGTGTTGGATGTTGGATGTTGGATGTTGGATGTTGAGTTGTTGAGTTGTTGAGTTGTTGAGTTGTTGAGTTGTTGGGTGTTGGGTGTTGGATGTTGAGTTGTTGAGTTGTTGAGTTGTTGAGTTGTTGAGTTGTTGGGTGTTGAGTGTTGAGTGTTGAGTGTTGAGTGTTGGGTGTTGGATGTTGGGTGTTGGGTGTTGGGTGTTGGGTGTTGGATGTTGGGTGTTGTGTGTTGGGTGTTGGATGTTGGATGTTGGGTGTTGAATGTTGAGTTGTTGAGTTGTTGAGTGTTGACTGTTGAGTGTTCAGTGTTGAGTGTTGAGTGTTGAGTGTTGGGTGTTGGGTGTTGGATGTTGGATGTTGGGTGGTGGATGTTGAGTTGTTGAGTTGTTGGGTGTTGAGTGTTGAGTGTTGAGTGTTGAGTGTTGAGTGTTGAGTGTTGAGTGTTGAGTGTTGATTGTTGAGTATTGGGTGTTGGATGTTGGGTATTGGGTGTTGGATGTTGGGTGTTGGGTGTTGGATGTTGAGTTGTTGAGTTGTTGAGTGTTGAGTTGTTGAGTGTTGAGTGTTGAGTGTTGGGTGTTGGGTGTTGGATGTTGGATGTTGGGTGGTGGATGTTGAGTTGTTGAGTTGTTGGGTGTTGAGTGTTGTGTGTTGAGTGTTGAGTGTTGAGTGTTGAGTGTTGAGTGTTGAGTGTTGATTGTTGAGTATTGGGTGTTGGATGTTGGGTGTTGGATGTTGGATGTTGGATGTTGGATGTTGGATGTTGAGTTGTTGAGTTGTTGAGTTGTTGAGTTGTTGAGTTGTTGAGTTGTTGGGTGTTGAGTGTTGTGTGTTGAGTGTTGAGTGTTGAGTGTTGATTGTTGAGTATTTGGTGTTGGGTGTTGGGTGTTGGATGTTGGATGTTGGATGTTAGATGTTGAGTTGTTGGGTGTTGGGTGTTGGATGTTGAGTTGTTGGGTGTTGGATGTTGAGTTGTTGGGTGTTGGGTGTTGGGTGTTGGGTGTTGGGTGTTGGGTGTTGGGTGTTGGATGTTGGATATTGGATGTTGAGTTGTTGGGTGTTGGGTGTTGGATGTTGAGTTGTTGGGTGTTGGATGTTGAGTTGTTGAGTGTTGAGTGTTGATTGTTGAGTATTGGGTTTTGGGTGTTGGGTGTTGGTTGTTGGATGTTGGATGTTGGATGTTGAGTTGTTGGGTGTTGGGTGTTGGATGTTGAGTTGTTTGGTGTTGGATGTTGAGTTGTTGGGTGTTCGGTGTTGGATGTTGGATGTCGGATGTTGAGTTGTTCGGTGTTGGGTGTTGCGTGTTGAGTGTTGAGTGTTGAGTTGTTGAGTTGTTGAGTTGTTGAGTTGTTGAGTTGTTGGGTGTTGGGTGTTGGGTGTTGAGTGTTGAGTGTTGAGTGTTGGGTGTTGGATGTTGGATGTTGGGTGTTGGGTGTTGGGTGTTGGGTGTTGGGTGTTGGGTGTTGGGTGTTGAGTGTTGAGTGTTGAGTGTTGGGTGTTGGATGTTGGATGTTGGGTGTTGGGTGTTGGGTGTTGGGTGTTGGGTGTTGGGTGTTGCGTGTTGAGTGTTGAGTGTTGAGTGTTGGGTGTTGGATGTTGGATGTTGGGTGTTGGGTGTTGGGTGTTGGGTGTTGGGTGTTGGGTGTTGAGTGTTGAGTGTTGAGTGTTGGGTGTTGGATGTTGGATGTTGGGTGTTGGGTGTTGGGTGTTGGGTGTTGAGTGTTGAGTGTTGAGTGTTGAGTGTTGAGTGTTGAGTGTTGAGTTGTTGGGTGTTGGGTGTTGGGTGTTGGGTGTTGGGTGTTGAGTGTTGAGTGTTGAGTGTTGAGTGTTGAGTTGTTGGGTGTTGGGTGTTGAGTGTTGAGTGTTGAGTTGTTGGGTGTTGAGTGTTGAGTGTTGAGTGTTGACTGTTGAGTTGTTGGGTGTTGAGTGTTGGGTGTTGGGTGTTGGGTGTTGGGTGTTGGATGTTGAGTTGTTGAGGTGTTGGGTGTTGGGTGTTGGGTGTTGGGTGTTGAGTGTTGAGTGTTGAGTGTTGAGTGTTGAGTGTTGAGTGTTGTGTGTTGAGTTGTTGGGTGTTGGGTGTTGGATGTTGAGTTGTTGAGTGTTGAGTGTTGAGTGTTGAGTGTTGAGTGTTGAGTGTTGAGTGTTGTGTGTTGAGTGTTGAGTGTTGAGTGTTGTGTGTTGCGTGTTGCGTGTTGAGTGTTGAGTGTTGAGTGTTGATTGTTGGGTATTGGGTGTTGGGTGTTGGGTGTTGGATGTTGGATGTTGGATGTTGGATGTTGGATGTTGGATGTTGGATGTTGGATGTTGAGTTGTTGAGTTGTTGAGTTGTTGAGTTGTTGGGTGTTGAGTGTTGAGTGTTGAGTGTTGATTGTTGAGTATTGGGTGTTGGGTGTTGGGTGTTGGATGTTGGATGTTGGATGTTGGATGTTGAGTTGTTGGGTGTTGGATGTTGAGTTGTTGGGTGTTGGGTGTTGGGTGTTGGGTGTTGGGTGTTGGATGTTGGATGTTGGATGTTGGATGTTGGATGTTGGATGTTGAGTTGTTGAGTTGTTGGGTGTTGAGTGTTGAGTGTTTAGTTGTTGGGTGTTGGGTGTTGGGTGTTGGGTGTTGGGTGTTGGATGTTGAGTTGTTGAGTTGTTGCGTGTTGGATGTTGGGTGTTGGGTGTTGGGTGTTGGGTGTTGGGTGTTGGGTGTTGAGTGTTGGGTGTTGAGGTATTCTGGTGTTGGGTGTTGGGTGTTGGGTGTTGGATGTTGAGTGTTGGGTGTTGGGTGTTGGGTGTTGGGTGTTGGGTGTTGGGTGTTGAGTGTTGGGTGTTGGGTGTTGGGTGTTGGATGTTGGATGTTGGGTGTTGGATGTTGGGTGTTGGATGTTGGATGTTGGATGTTGGATGTTGAGTTGTTGGGTGTTGGGTGTTGGGTGTTGGGTGTTGAGTGTTGAGTGTTGAGTGTTGAGTGTTGGGTTTTCGTTGTTGGGTGTTGGGTGTTGGTTGTTGGGTGTTGGGTGTTGGGTGTTGGGTGTTGAGTGTTGAGTATTGGGTGTTGGGTGTTGGGTGTTGGATGTTGGGTGTTGGGTGTTGGGTGTTGGATGTTGTGTTGTTGTGTGTTGAGTGTTGAGTGTTGAGTGTTGAGTGTTGAGTTGTTGGGTGTTGGGTGTTGGGTGTTGGGTGTTGGGTGTTGGGTGTTGGGTGTTGGATGTTGGATGTTGGATGTTGGGCCTTTATTCCTGATGAAGGGCTTTTGCCCGAAACGTTGATTTCGCTGCTCGTTGGATGCTGCCTGAACTGCTGTGCACTTCCAGCACCACTAATGCAGTGTTGGGTGTTGGATGTTGAGTTGTTGCGTATTGAGTGTTGAGTGTTGAGTGTTGAGTGTTGAGTGTTGAGTGTTGGGTGTTGGGTGTTGGGTGTTGGGTGTTTGGTGTTGGGTGTTGAATGTTGGATGTTGGATGTTGGATGTTGGGTGTTGGATGTTGGGTGTTGGGTGTTGCATGTTGAGTTGTTTAGTGTTGAGTGTTGAGTGTTGATTGTTGCGTGTTGGGTGTTTGGTGTTGGATGTTGGATGTTGGCTGTTGGATGTCGGATGTTGGATGTCGGATGTTGAGTTGTTCGGTGTTGGGTTTTGCGTGTTGAGTGTTGAGTGTTGAGTGTTGAGTGTTGAGTGTTGAGTGTTGGGTGTTGGGTGTTGGGTGTTGGGTGTTGGGTGTTGGGTGTTGGGTGTTGGGTGTTGGATGTTGGATGTTGGATGTTGGATGTTGAGTTATTGGGTGTTGGGTGTTGGATGTTGAGTTGTTGGGTGTTGGGTGTTGGGTGTTGGGTGTTGGGTGTTGAGTGTTGAGTATAGGGTGTTGGGTGTTGGGTGTTGGGTGTTGGGTGTTGGGTGTTGGGTGTTGGGTGTTGCGTGTGGGGTGTTGGGTGTTGGATGTTGGGTGTTGGGTATTGAGTGTTGAGTGTTGAGTGTTGGGTGTTGGGTGTTGGGTGTTGGATGTTGGTTGTTGGATGTTGAGTTGTTGGGTGTTGAGTGTTGAGTGTTGAGTTGTTGGGTGTTGGGTGTTGGATGTTGAGTTGTTGAGTGTTGAGTGTTGAGTGTTGTGTGTTGGCTGTTGGATGTTGGCTGTTGGATGTTGGGTGTTGGATGTTGAGTTGTTGGGTGTTGAGTGTTGAGTGTTGAGTGTTGAGTGTTGGGTGTTGGGTGTTGGGTGTTGGGTGTTGGGTATTGGGTGTTGGGTGTTGGGTTTTCAGTGTTGAGTGTTGAGTATTGGGTGTTGGGTGTTGGGTGTTGGACGTCGAGTTGTTTGGTGTTGGAAGTTGTGTGTTGGGTGTTGGGTGATGGGTGTTGAGTTTGGGTGTTGGGTGTTGGGTTTTAGGTGTTGGGTGTTGGTTGTTGGGTGTTGGATGTTGAGTTGTTGAGTGTTGAGTTGTTGAGTGTTGAGTGTTGAGTGTTGGGTGTTGGGTGTTTGGTGTTGGTTGTTGAGTGTTGAGTGTTGGGTGTTGGATGTTGAGTTGTTGAGTGTTGAGTGTTGAGTGTTCGGTGTTGGGTGGTGGGTGGTGGGTGTTGGGTGGTGGGTGTTGCTTGTTCAGTGTTGGGTGTTGGGTGTTGGGTGTTGGATGTTGGATGTTGGATGTTGGATGTTGGGTGTTGGATGTTGAGTTGTTGAGTTGTTGAGTTGTTGAGTGTTGAGTGTTGGGTGTTGGGTGTTGGATGTTGGGTGTTGGGTGTTGTGTGTTGGATGTTGGATGTTGAGTTGTTGAGTTGTTGAGTTGTTGGGTGTTGGGTGTTGAGTGTTGAGTGTTGAGTGTTGGGTGTTGGATGTTGGGTGTTCGGTGTTGGGTGTTGGGTGTTGGATGTTGGGTGTTGGGTGTTGGGTGTTGGATGTTGGATGTTGGGTGTTGGATGTTGAGTTGTTGAGTTGTTGAGTTGTTGAGTGTTGAGTGTTGGGTGTTGGGTGTTGGATGTTGGGTGTTGGGTGTTGAGTGTTGGGTGTTGGGTGTTGAGTTGTTGAGTGTTGAGTGTTGGGTGTTGGGTGTTGGGTGTTGGGTGTTGAGTGTTGAGTATTGGGTGTTGGGTGTTGGGTGTTGGGTGTTGAATGTTGGGTGTTGGATGTTGTATTTTGGATGTTGAGTGTTGGATGTTGAGTGTTGGATGTTGAGTTGTTGAGTTGTTGAGTGTTGAGTGTTGAGTGTTGAGTGTTGAGTGTTGGGTGTTGGGTGTTGAATGTTGGGTGGTGGATGTTGAGTTGTTGAGTTGTTGGGTGTTGAGTGTTGAGTGTTGAGTGTTGAGTGTTGAGTGTTGAGTGTTGGGTGTTGGGTGTTGGATGTTGGATGTTGGGTGTTGGGTGTTGGGTGTTGGGTGTTGGATGTTGGGTGTTGGGTGTTGGGTGTTGGGTGTTGGGTGTTGAATGTTGGATGTTGGATGTTGGATGTTGGGTGTTGGATGTTGGGTGTTGGGTGTTGCATGTTGAGTTGTTTAGTGTTGAGTGTTGAGTGTTGATTGTTGCGTGTTGGGTGTTTGGTGTTGGATGTTGGATGTTGGCTGTTGGATGTCGGATGTTGGATGTCGGATGTTGAGTTGTTCGGTGTTGGGTGTTGCGTGTTGAGTGTTGAGTGTTGAGTGTTGAGTGTTGAGTGTTGAGTGTTGGGTGTTGGGTGTTGGGTGTTGGGTGTTGGGTGTTGGGTGTTGGGTGTTGGATGTTGGATGTTGGATGTTGGATGTTGGATGTTGAGTTATTGGGTGTTGGGTGTTGAGTGTTGAGTGTTGAGTGTTGAGTGTTGAGTGTTGAGTATTGGGTGTTGGATGTTGGGTGTTGGATGTTGGATGTTGGGTGTTGGGTGTTGGATGTTGGATGTTGGGTGTTGGATGTTGGGTGTTGGATGTTGAGTTGTTGGGTGTTGGGTGTTGGGTGTTGGGTGTTGAGTGTTGAGTATAGGGTGTTGGGTGTTGGGTGTTGGGTGTTGGGTGTTGGGTGTTGGGTGTTGCGTGTGGGGTGTTGGGTGTTGGGTGTTGGGTGTTGGGTATTGAGTGTTGAGTGTTGAGTGTTGGGTGTTGGGTGTTGGGTGTTGGATGTTGGTTGTTGGATGTTGAGTTGTTGGGTGTTGAGTGTTGAGTGTTGAGTTGTTGGGTGTTGGGTGTTGGATGTTGAGTTGTTGAGTGTTGAGTGTTGAGTGTTGTCTGTTGGCTGTTGGATGTTGGCTGTTGGATGTTGGGTGTTGGATGTTGAGTTGTTGGGTGTTGAGTGTTGAGTGTTGAGTGTTGAGTGTTGGGTGTTGGGTGTTGGGTGTTGGGTGTTGGGTTTTCAGTGTTGAGTGTTGAGTATTGGGTGTTGGGTGTTGGGTGTTGGACGTCGAGTTGTTTGGTGTTGGAAGTTGTGTGTTGGGTGTTGGGTGATGGGTGTTGAGTTTGGGTGTTGGGTGTTCGGTTTTAGGTGTTGGGTGTTGGTTGTTGGGTGTTGGATGTTGAGTTGTTGAGTGTTGAGTTGTTGAGTGTTGAGTGTTGAGTGTTGGGTGTTGGGTGTTTGGTGTTGGTTGTTGAGTGTTGAGTGTTGGGTGTTGGATGTTGAGTTGTTGAGTGTTGAGTGTTGAGTGTTCGGTGTTGGGTGGTGGGTGGTGGGTGTTGGGTGGTGGGTGTTGCTTGTTCAGTGTTGGGTGTTGGGTGTTGGGTGTTGGATGTTGGATGTTGGATGTTGGATGTTGGATGTTGGATGTTGGATGTTGAGTTGTTGGTTGTTGGGTGTTGGATGTTGAGTTGTTGAGTTGTTGAGTTGTTGAGTTGTTGGGTGTTGAGTGTTGGGTGTTGGGTGTTGGGTGTTGGGTGTTGGGTGTTGGGTGTTGGGTGTTGTGTGTTGGATGTTGGATGTTGAGTTGTTGAGTTGTTGAGTTGTTGGGTGTTGGGTGTTGATTGTTGAGTGTTGAGTGTTGGGCGTTGGATGTTGGGTGTTGGGTGTTGGGTGTTGGGTGTTGGATGTTGGGTGTTGGGTGTTGGGTGTTGGATGTTGGATGTTGGGTGTTGGATGTTGAGTTGTTGAGTTGTTGAGTTGTTGAGTGTTGAGAGTTGGGTGTTGGGTGTTGGGTGTTGGGTGTTGGGTGTTGGGTGTTGAGTGTTGGGTGTTGGGTGTTGAGTTGTTGAGTGTTGAGTGTTGGGTGTTGGGTGTTGGGTGTTGGGTGTTGAGTGTTGAGTGTTGAGTATTGGGTGTTGGGTGTTGGGTGTTGGGTGTTGGATGTTGTATTTTGGATGTTGGCTGTTGGATGTTGAGTGTTGGATGTTGAGTTGTTGAGTTGTTGAGTGTTGAGTGTTGAGTGTTGAGTGTTGGGTGTTGGGTGTTGGGTGTTGGATGTTGGGTGGTGGATGTTGAGTTGTTGAGTTGTTGGGTGTTGAGTGTTGAGTGTTGAGTGTTGAGTGTTGAGTGTTGAGTGTTGAGTGTTGGGTGTTGGGTGTTGGATGTTGGATGTTGGGTGTTGGGTGTTGGGTGTTGGGTGTTGGATGTTGGGTGTTGGGTGTTGGGTGTTGGGTGTTGAATGTTGGATGTTGGATGTTGGGTGTTGGATGTTGGGTGTTGGGTGTTGCATGTTGAGTTGTTTAGTGTTGAGTGTTGAGTGTTGATTGTTGCGTGTTGGGTGTTTGGTGTTGGATGTTGGATGTTGGCTGTTGGATGTCGGATGTTGGATGTCGGATGTTGAGTTGTTCGGTGTTGGGTGTTGCGTGTTGAGTGTTGAGTGTTGAGTGTTGAGTGTTGAGTGTTGGGTGTTGGGTGTTGGGTGTTGGGTGTTGGGTGTTGGGTGTTGGGTGTTGGGTGTTGGGTGTTGGATGTTGGATGTTGGATGTTGGATGTTGAGTTATTGGGTGTTGGGTGTTGGATGTTGAGTTGTTGGGTGTTGGGTGTTGGGTGTTGGGTGTTGGGTGTTGAGTGTTGAGTATAGGGTGTTGGGTGTTGGGTGTTGGGTGTTGGGTGTTGGGTGTTGCGTGTGGGGTGTTGGGTGTTGGATGTTGGGTGTTGGGTATTGAGTGTTGAGTGTTGAGTGTTGGGTGTTGGGTGTTGGGTGTTGGATGTTGGTTGTTGGATGTTGAGTTGTTGGGTGTTGAGTGTTGAGTGTTGAGTTGTTGGGTGTTGGGTGTTGGATGTTGAGTTGTTGAGTGTTGAGTGTTGAGTGTTGTGTGTTGGCTGTTGGATGTTGGCTGTTGGATGTTGGGTGTTGGATGTTGAGTTGTTGGGTGTTGAGTGTTGAGTGTTGAGTGTTGAGTGTTGGGTGTTGGGTGTTGGGTGTTGGGTGTTGGGTATTGGGTGTTGGGTGTTGGGTTTTCAGTGTTGAGTGTTGAGTATTGGGTGTTGGGTGTTGGGTGTTGGACGTCGAGTTGTTTGGTGTTGGAAGTTGTGTGTTGGGTGTTGGGTGATGGGTGTTGAGTTTGGGTGTTGGGTGTTGGGTTTTAGGTGTTGGGTGTTGGTTGTTGGGTGTTGGATGTTGAGTTGTTGAGTGTTGAGTTGTTGAGTGTTGAGTGTTGAGTGTTGAGTGTTGGGTGTTGGGTGTTTGGTGTTGGTTGTTGAGTGTTGAGTGTTGGGTGTTGGATGTTGAGTTGTTGAGTGTTGAGTGTTGAGTGTTCGGTGTTGGGTGGTGGGTGGTGGGTGTTGGGTGGTGGGTGTTGCTTGTTCAGTGTTGGGTGTTGGGTGTTGGGTGTTGGATGTTGGATGTTGGATGTTGGATGTTGGATGTTGGATGTTGGATGTTGAGTTGTTGGTTGTTGGGTGTTGGATGTTGAGTTGTTGAGTTGTTGAGTTGTTGAGTTGTTGAGTTGTTGAGTGTTGAGTGTTGGGTGTTGGGTGTTGGGTGTTGGATGTTGGGTGTTGGGTGTTGTGTGTTGTGTGTTGGATGTTGGATGTTGAGTTGTTGAGTTGTTGAGTTGTTGGGTGTTGGGTGTTGAGTGTTGAGTGTTGAGTGTTGGGTGTTGGATGTTGGGTGTTCGGTGTTGGGTGTTGGGTGTTGGATGTTGGGTGTTGGGTGTTGGGTGTTGGATGTTGGATGTTGGGTGTTGGATGTTGAGTTGTTGAGTTGTTGAGTTGTTGAGTGTTGAGTGTTGGGTGTTGGGTGTTGGGTGTTGGGTGTTGGGTGTTGGGTGTTGAGTGTTGGGTGTTGGGTGTTGAGTTGTTGAGTGTTGAGTGTTGGGTGTTGGGTGTTGAGTGTTGAGTATTGGGTGTTGGGTGTTGGGTGTTGGGTGTTGAATGTTGGGTGTTGGATGTTGTATTTTGGATGTTGAGTGTTGGATGTTGAGTGTTGGATGTTGAGTTGTTGAGTTGTTGAGTGTTGAGTGTTGAGTGTTGAGTGTTGAGTGTTGAGTGTTGGGTGTTGGGTGTTGGATGTTGGGTGGTGGATGTTGAGTTGTTGAGTTGTTGGGTGTTGAGTGTTGAGTGTTGAGTGTTGAGTGTTGAGTGTTGAGTGTTGAGTGTTGAGTGTTGGGTGTTGGGTGTTGGATGTTGGATGTTGGGTGTTGGGTGTTGGGTGTTGGGTGTTGGATGTTGGGTGTTGGGTGTTGGGTGTTGGGTGTTGAATGTTGGATGTTGGATGTTGGATGTTGGGTGTTGGATGTTGGGTGTTGGGTGTTGCATGTTGAGTTGTTTAGTGTTGAGTGTTGAGTGTTGATTGTTGCGTGTTGGGTGTTTGGTGTTGGATGTTGGATGTTGGCTGTTGGATGTCGGATGTTGGATGTCGGATGTTGAGTTGTTCGGTGTTGGGTGTTGCGTGTTGAGTGTTGAGTGTTGAGTGTTGAGTGTTGAGTGTTGAGTGTTGAGTGTTGAGTGTTGGGTGTTGGGTGTTGGGTGTTGGGTGTTGGGTGTTGGGTGTTGGGTGTTGGATGTTGGATGTTGGATGTTGGATGTTGGATGTTGAGTTATTGGGTGTTGGGTGTTGAGTGTTGAGTGTTGAGTGTTGAGTGTTGAGTGTTGAGTATTGGGTGTTGGATGTTGGGTGTTGGATGTTGGATGTTGGGTGTTGGGTGTTGGATGTTGGATGTTGGGTGTTGGATGTTGGGTGTTGGATGTTGAGTTGTTGGGTGTTGGGTGTTGGGTGTTGGGTGTTGAGTGTTGAGTATAGGGTGTTGGGTGTTGGGTGTTGGGTGTTGGGTGTTGGGTGTTGCGTGTGGGGTGTTGGGTGTTGGGTGTAGGGTGTTGGGTATTGAGTGTTGAGTGTTGCGTGTTGGGTGTTGGGTGTTGGGTGTTGGATGTTGGTTGTTGGATGTTGAGTTGTTGGGTGTTGAGTGTTGAGTTGTTGGGTGTTGGGTGTTGGATGTTGAGTTGTTGAGTGTTGAGTGTTGAGTGTTGTCTGTTGGCTGTTGGATGTTGGCTGTTGGATGTTGGGTGTTGGATGTTGAGTTGTTGGGTGTTGAGTGTTGAGTGTTGAGTGTTGAGTGTTGGGTGTTGGGTGTTGGGTGTTGGGTATTGGGTGTTGGGTGTTGGGTTTTCAGTGTTGAGTGTTGAGTATTGGGTGTTGGGTGTTGGGTGTTGGACGTCGAGTTGTTTGGTGTTGGAAGTTGTGTGTTGGGTGTTGGGTGATGGGTGTTGAGTCTGGGTGTTGGGTGTTCGGTTTTAGGTGTTGGGTGTTGGTTGTTGGGTGTTGGATGTTGAGTTGTTGAGTGTTGAGTTGTTGAGTGTTGAGTGTTGAGTGTTGGGTGTTGGGTGTTTGGTGTTGGTTGTTGAGTGTTGAGTGTTGGGTGTTGGATGTTGAGTTGTTGAGTGTTGAGTGTTGAGTGTTCGGTGTTGGGTGGTGGGTGGTGGGTGTTGGGTGGTGGGTGTTGCTTGTTCAGTGTTGGGTGTTGGGTGTTGGGTGTTGGATGTTGGATGTTGGATGTTGGATGTTGGATGTTGGATGTTGGATGTTGGATGTTGAGTTGTTGGTTGTTGGGTGTTGGATGTTGAGTTGTTGAGTTGTTGAGTTGTTGAGTTGTTGGGTGTTGAGTGTTGGGTGTTGGGTGTTGGGTGTTGGGTGTTGGGTGTTGGGTGTTGTGTGTTGGATGTTGGATGTTGAGTTGTTGAGTTGTTGAGTTGTTGGGTGTTGGGTGTTGATTGTTGAGTGTTGAGTGTTGGGTGTTGGATGTTGGGTGTTGGGTGTTGGGTGTTGGGTGTTGGATGTTGGGTGTTGGGTGTTGGGTGTTGGATGTTGGATGTTGGGTGTTGGATGTTGAGTTGTTGAGTTGTTGAGTTGTTGAGTGTTGAGAGTTGGGTGTTGGGTGTTGGGTGTTGGGTGTTGGGTGTTGGGTGTTGAGTGTTGGGTGTTGGGTGTTGAGTTGTTGAGTGTTGAGTGTTGGGTGTTGGGTGTTGGGTGTTGGGTGTTGAGTGTTGAGTGTTGAGTATTGGGTGTTGGGTGTTGGGTGTTGGGTGTTGGATGTTGTATTTTGGATGTTGGCTGTTGGATGTTGAGTGTTGGATGTTGAGTTGTTGAGTTGTTGAGTGTTGAGTGTTGAGTGTTGAGTGTTGAGTGTTGGGTGTTGGGTGTTGGGTGTTGGATGTTGGGTGGTGGATGTTGAGTTGTTGAGTTGTTGGGTGTTGAGTGTTGAGTGTTGTGTGTTGAGTGTTGAGTGTTGAGTGTTGAGTGTTGAGTGTTGAGTGTTGAGTGTTGGGTGTTGGGTGTTGGATGTTGGATGTTGGGTGTTGGGTGTTGGGTGTTGGGTGTTGGATGTTGGGTGTTGGGTGTTGGGTGTTGGATGTTGGATGTTGGGTGTTGGATGTTGAGTTGTTGGGTGTTGAGTGTTGAGTGTTGGATGTTGGGTGTTGGATGTTGAGTTGTTGGGTGTTGAGTGTTGAGTGTTGAGTGTTGTGTGTTGAGTGTTGTGTGTTGAGTGTTGAGTGTTGAGTGTTGAGTGTTGAGTGTTGGGTGTTGGATGTTGGATGTTGGGTGTTGGGTGTTGGGTGTTGGATGTTGGGTGTTGGGTGTTGGGTGTTGGATGTTGGATGTTGGGTGTTGGATGTTGAGTTGTTGGGTGTTGGGTGTTGGGTGTTGGGTGTTGTGTGTTGGGTGTTGGATGTTGGATTTTGGATGTTGGCTGTTGGATGTTGAGTGTTGGATGTTGAGTTGTTGAGTTGTTGAGTGTTGAGTTGTTGAGTGTTGAGTGTTGAGTGTTGAGTGTTGGGTGTTGGGTGTTGAATGTTGGATGTTGGGTGGTGGATGTTGAGTTGTTGAGTTGTTGAGTTGTTGGGTGTTGAGTGTTGGATGTTGAGTTGTTGGGTGTTGGGTGTTGGGTGTTGGGTGTTGGGTGTTGAGTGTTGAGTGTTGAGTGTTGAGTGTTGAGTTGTTGGGTGTTGGGTGTTGAGTGTTGAGTGTTGAGTTGTTGGGTGTTGAGTGTTGAGTGTTGACTGTTGAGTTGTTGGGTGTTGAGTGTTGGGTGTTGGGTGTTGGGTGTTGGGTGTTGGATGTTGAGTTGTTGAGGTGTTGGGTGTTGGGTGTTGGGTGTTGGGTGTTGGGTGTTGGGTGTTGGGTGTTGAGTGTTGAGTGTTGAGTGTTGAGTGTTGAGTGTTGTGTGTTGAGTTGTTGGGTGTTGGGTGTTGGATGTTGAGTTGTTGAGTGTTGAGTGTTGAGTGTTGAGTGTTGAGTGTTGAGTGTTGAGTGTTGAGTGTTGAGTGTTGTGTGTTGAGTGTTGAGTGTTGAGTGTTGAGTGTTGAGTGTTGTGTGTTGCGTGTTGCGTGTTGAGTGTTGAGTGTTGAGTGTTGAGTGTTGATTGTTGGGTATTGGGTGTTGGGTGTTGGGTGTTGGATGTTGGATGTTGGATGTTGGATGTTGGATGTTGGATGTTGGATGTTGGATGTTGGATGTTGGATGTTGAGTTGTTGAGTTGTTGAGTTGTTGAGTTGTTGAGTTGTTGGGTGTTGAGTGTTGAGTGTTGAGTGTTGATTGTTGAGTATTGGGTGTTGGGTGTTGGGTGTTGGATGTTGGATGTTGGATGTTGGATGTTGAGTTGTTGGGTGTTGGATGTTGAGTTGTTGGGTGTTGGGTGTTGGGTGTTGGGTGTTGGATGTTGGATGTTGGATGTTGGATGTTGGATGTTGAGTTGTTGAGTTGTTGGGTGTTGAGTGTTGAGTGTTTAGTTGTTGGGTGTTGGGTGTTGGGTGTTGGGTGTTTGATGTTGAGTTGTTGAGTTGTTGCGTGTTGGGTGTTGGGTGTTGGGTGTTGTGTGTTGGGTGTTGGGTGTTGGGTGTTGAGTGTTGGGTGTTGAGGTATTCTGGTGTTGGGTGTTGGGTGTTGGGGGTTGGGTGTTGGGTGTTGGGTGTTGGGTGTTGAGTGTTGAGTGTTGTGTGTTGAGTTGTTGGGTATTGGGTGTTGGGTGTTGGATGTTGAGTTGTTGAGTGTTGAGTGTTGAGTGTTGAGTTGTTGGGTCTTGGGTGTTGGGTGTTGGATGTTGAGTTGTTGAGTGTTGAGTGTTGAGTGTTGCGTGTTGAGTTGTTGGGTGTTGAGTGTTGAGTGTTGAGCGTTGAGTGTTGAGCGTTGGGTGTTGGGTGTTGGGTGTTGGATGTTGAGTGTTGGGTGTTGGGTGTTGGGTGTTGGGTGTTGGGTGTTGGGTGTTGGGTGTTGAGTGTTGGGTGTTGGGTGTTGGGTGTTGGATGTTGGATGTTGGGTGTTGGATGTTGGGTGTTGGATGTTGGATGTTGGATGTTGGATGTTGAGTTGTTGGGTGTTGGGTGTTGGGTGTTGGGTGTTGAGTGTTGAGTGTTGAGTGTTGAGTGTTGGGTTTTCGTTGTTGGGTGTTGGGTGTTGGTTGTTGGGTGTTGGGTGTTGGGTGTTGGGTGTTGAGTGTTGAGCATTGGGTGTTGGGTGTTGGGTGTTGGATGTTGGGTGTTGGGTGTTGGGTGTTGGATGTTGTGTTGTTGTGTGTTGAGTGTTGAGTGTTGAGTGTTGAGTGTTGAGTTGTTGGGTGTTGGGTGTTGGGTGTTGGGTGTTGGGTGTTGGGTGTTGGGTGTTGGATGTTGGATGTTGGATGTTGGGCCTTTATTCCTGATGAAGGGCTTTTGCCCGAAACGTTGATTTCGCTGCTCGTTGGATGCTGCCTGAACTGCTGTGCACTTCCAGCACCACTAATGCAGTGTTGGGTGTTGGATGTTGAGTTGTTGCGTATTGAGTGTTGAGTGTTGAGTGTTGAGTGTTGAGTGTTGAGTGTTGGGTGTTGGGTGTTGGGTGTTGGGTGTTTGGTGTTGGGTGTTGAATGTTGGATGTTGGATGTTGGATGTTGGGTGTTGGATGTTGGGTGTTGGGTGTTGCATGTTGAGTTGTTTAGTGTTGAGTGTTGAGTGTTGATTGTTGCGTGTTGGGTGTTTGGTGTTGGATGTTGGATGTTGGCTGTTGGATGTCGGATGTTGGATGTCGGATGTTGAGTTGTTCGGTGTTGGGTGTTGCGTGTTGAGTGTTGAGTGTTGAGTGTTGAGTGTTGAGTGTTGGGTGTTGGGTGTTGGGTGTTGGGTGTTGGGTGTTGGGTGTTGGATGTTGGATGTTGGATGTTGGATGTTGGATGTTGGATGTTGAGTTATTGGGTGTTGGGTGTTGGATGTTGAGTTGTTGGGTGTTGGGTGTTGGGTGTTGGGTGTTGGGTGTTGAGTGTTGAGTATAGGGTGTTGGGTGTTGAGTGTTGAGTATAGGGTGTTGGGTGTTGGGTGTTGGGTGTTGCGTGTGGGGTGTTGGGTGTTGGATGTTGGGTGTTGGGTATTGAGTGTTGAGTGTTGAGTGTTGGGTGTTGGGTGTTGGGTGTTGGATGTTGGTTGTTGGATGTTGAGTTGTTGGGTGTTGAGTGTTGAGTGTTGAGTTGTTGGGTGTTGGGTGTTGGATGTTGAGTTGTTGAGTGTTGAGTGTTGAGTGTTGTGTGTTGGATGTTGGATGTTGGCTGTTGGATGTTGGGTGTTGGATGTTGAGTTGTTGGGTGTTGAGTGTTGAGTGTTGAGTGTTGAGTGTTGGGTGTTGGGTGTTGGGTGTTGGGTGTTGGGTATTGGGTGTTGGGTGTTGGGTTTTCAGTGTTGAGTGTTGAGTATTGGGTGTTGGGTGTTGGGTGTTGGACGTCGAGTTGTTTGGTGTTGGAAGTTGTGTGTTGGGTGTTGGGTGATGGGTGTTGAGTTTGGGTGTTGGGTGTTGGGTTTTAGGTGTTGGGTGTTGGTTGTTGGGTGTTGGATGTTGAGTTGTTGAGTGTTGAGTTGTTGAGTGTTGAGTGTTGAGTGTTGAGTGTTTGGTGTTGGGTGTTTGGTGTTGGTTGTTGAGTGTTGAGTGTTGGGTGTTGGATGTTGAGTTGTTGAGTGTTGAGTGTTGAGTGTTCGGTGTTGGGTGGTGGGTGGTGGGTGTTGGGTGGTGGGTGTTGCTTGTTCAGTGTTGGGTGTTGGGTGTTGGGTGTTGGATGTTGGATGTTGGATGTTGGATGTTGGATGTTGGATGTTGGATGTTGAGTTGTTGGTTGTTGGGTGTTGGATGTTGAGTTGTTGAGTTGTTGAGTTGTTGAGTTGTTGAGTTGTTGGGTGTTGAGTGTTGGGTGTTGGGTGTTGGGTGTTGGATGTTGGATGTTGGGTGTTGGGTGTTGGGTGTTGGATGTTGGATGTTGGGTGTTGGATGTTGAGTTGTTGAGTTGTTGAGTTGTTGAGTGTTGAGTGTTGGGTGTTGGGTGTTGGGTGTTGGGTGTTGGGTGTTGAGTGTTGGGTGTTGGGTGTTGAGTTGTTGAGTGTTGAGTGTTGGGTGTTGGGTGTTGGGTGTTGGGTGGTGAGTGTTGAGTATTGGGTGTTGGGTGTTGGGTGTTGGGTGTTGAATGTTGGGTGTTGGATGTTGTATTTTGGATGTTGAGTGTTGGATGTTGAGTGTTGGATGTTGAGTTGTTGAGTTGTTGAGTGTTGAGTGTTGAGTGTTGAGTGTTGAGTGTTGAGTGTTGGGTGTTGGGTGTTGGATGTTGGGTGGTGGATGTTGAGTTGTTGAGTTGTTGGGTGTTGAGTGTTGAGTGTTGAGTGTTGAGTGTTGAGTGTTGAGTGTTGAGTGTTGAGTGTTGGGTGTTGGGTGTTGGATGTTGGATGTTGGATGTTGGGTGTTGGGTGTTGGGTGTTGGATGTTGGGTGTTGGGTGTTGGGTGTTGGGTGTTGAATGTTGGATGTTGGATGTTGGATGTTGGGTGTTGGATGTTGGGTGTTGGGTGTTGCATGTTGAGTTGTTTAGTGTTGAGTGTTGAGTGTTGATTGTTGCATGTTGGGTGTTTGGTGTTGGATGTTGGATGTTGGCTGTTGGATGTCGGATGTTGGATGTCGGATGTTGAGTTGTTCGGTGTTGGGTGTTGCGTGTTGAGTGTTGAGTGTTGAGTGTTGAGTGTTGAGTGTTGAGTGTTGAGTGTTGGGTGTTGGGTGTTGGGTGTTGGGTGTTGGGTGTTGGATGTTGGATGTTGGATGTTGGATGTTGAGTTATTGGGTGTTGGGTGTTGAGTGTTGAGTGTTGAGTGTTGAGTGTTGAGTGTTGAGTATTGGGTGTTGGATGTTGGGTGTTGGATGTTGGATGTTGGGTGTTGGGTGTTGGATGTTGGATGTTGGGTGTTGGATGTTGGGTGTTGGATGTTGAGTTGTTGGGTGTTGGGTGTTGGGTGTTGGGTGTTGAGTGTTGAGTATAGGGTGTTGGGTGTTGGGTGTTGGGTGTTGGGTGTTGGGTGTTGGGTGTTGCGTGTGGGGTGTTGGGTGTTGGGTGTTGGGTGTTGGGTATTGAGTGTTGAGTGTTGAGTGTTGTGTGTTGGGTGTTGGGTGTTGGATGTTGGTTGTTGGATGTTGAGTTGTTGGGTGTTGAGTGTTGAGTGTTGAGTTGTTGGGTGTTGGGTGTTGGATGTTGAGTTGTTGAGTGTTGAGTGTTGAGTGTTGTCTGTTGGCTGTTGGATGTTGGCTGTTGGATGTTGGGTGTTGGATGTTGAGTTGTTGGGTGTTGAGTGTTGAGTGTTGAGTGTTGAGTGTTGGGTGTTGGGTGTTGGGTGTTGGGTATTGGGTGTTGGGTGTTGGGTTTTCAGTGTTGAGTGTTGAGTATTGGGTGTTGGGTGTTGGGTGTTGGACGTCGAGTTGTTTGGTGTTGGAAGTTGTGTGTTGGGTGTTGGGTGATGGGTGTTGAGTTTGGGTGTTGGGTGTTCGGTTTTAGGTGTTGGGTGTTGTTTGTTGGGTGTTGGATGTTGAGTTGTTGAGTGTTGAGTTGTTGAGTGTTGAGTGTTGAGTGTTGGGTGTTGGGTGTTTGGTGTTGGTTGTTGAGTGTTGAGTGTTGGGTGTTGGATGTTGAGTTGTTGAGTGTTGAGTGTTGAGTGTTCGGTGTTGGGTGGTGGGTGGTGGGTGTTGGGTGGTGGGTGTTGCTTGTTCAGTGTTGGGTGTTGGGTGTTGGGTGTTGGATGTTGGATGTTGGATGTTGGATGTTGGATGTTGGATGTTGGATGTTGAGTTGTTGGTTGTTGGGTGTTGGATGTTGAGTTGTTGAGTTGTTGAGTTGTTGAGTTGTTGGGTGTTGAGTGTTGGGTGTTGGGTGTTGGGTGTTGGGTGTTGGGTGTTGGGTGTTGTGTGTTGGATGTTGGATGTTGAGTTGTTGAGTTGTTGAGTTGTTGGGTGTTGGGTGTTGAGTGTTGAGTGTTGAGTGTTGAGTGTTGGGTGTTGGATGTTGGGTGTTGGGTGTTGGGTGTTGGGTGTTGGGTGTTGGATGTTGGGTGTTGGGTGTTGGGTGTTGGATGTTGGATGTTGGGTGTTGGATGTTGAGTTGTTGAGTTGTTGAGTTGTTGAGTGTTGAGAGTTGGGTGTTGGGTGTTGGGTGTTGGGTGTTGGGTGTTGAGTGTTGGGTGTTGGGTGTTGAGTTGTTGAGTGTTGAGTGTTGGGTGTTGGGTGTTGGGTGTTGGGTGTTGAGTGTTGAGTGTTGAGTATTGGGTGTTGGGTGTTGGGTGTTGGGTGTTGGATGTTGTATTTTGGATGTTGGCTGTTGGATGTTGAGTGTTGGATGTTGAGTTGTTGAGTTGTTGAGTGTTGAGTGTTGAGTGTTGAGTGTTGAGTGTTGGGTGTTGGGTGTTGGGTGTTGGATGTTGGGTGGTGGATGTTGAGTTGTTGAGTTGTTGGGTGATGAGTGTTGAGTGTTGAGTGTTGAGTGTTGAGTGTTGAGTGTTGAGTGTTGAGTGTTGGGTGTTGGGTGTTGGATGTTGGGTGGTGGATGTTGAGTTGTTGAGTTGTTGGGTGTTGAGTGTTGAGTGTTGTGTGTTGAGTGTTGGGTGTTGGGTGTTGGGTGTTGAGTGTTGAGTGTTGGGTGTTGGGTGTTGGGTGTTGGATGTTGGGTGGTGGATGTTGAGTTGTTGAGTTGTTGGGTGTTGAGTGTTGAGTGTTGTGTGTTGAGTGTTGAGTGTTGAGTGTTGAGTGTTGAGTGTTGAGTGTTGAGTGTTGGGTGTTGGGTGTTGGATGTTGGATGTTGGGTGTTGGGTGTTGGGTGTTGGGTGTTGGATGTTGGGTGTTGGGTGTTGGGTGTTGGATGTTGGATGTTGGATGTTGGATGTTGGATGTTGAGTTGTTGGTTGTTGGGTGTTGGATGTTGAGTTGTTGAGTTGTTGAGTTGTTGAGTTGTTGGGTGTTGAGTGTTGGGTGTTGGGTGTTGGGTGTTGGGTGTTGGGTGTTGGGTGTTGGGTGTTGTGTGTTGGATGTTGGATGTTGAGTTGTTGAGTTGTTGAGTTGTTGGGTGTTGGGTGTTGAGTGTTGAGTGTTGAGTGTTGGGTGTTGGATGTTGGGTGTTGGGTGTTGGGTGTTGGGTGTTGGATGTTGGGTGTTGGGTGTTGGGTGTTGGATGTTGGATGTTGGGTGTTGGATGTTGAGTTGTTGAGTTGTTGAGTTGTTGAGTGTTGAGAGTTGGGTGTTGGGTGTTGGGTGTTGGGTGTTGGGTGTTGGGTGTTGAGTGTTGGGTATTGGGTGTTGAGTTGTTGAGTGTTGAGTGTTGGGTGTTGGGTGTTGGGTGTTGGGTGTTGAGTGTTGAGTGTTGAGTATTGGGTGTTGGGTGTTGGGTGTTGGGTGTTGGATGTTGTATTTTGGATGTTGGCTGTTGGATGTTGAGTGTTGGATGTTGAGTTGTTGAGTTGTTGAGTGTTGAGTGTTGAGTGTTGAGTGTTGAGTGTTGGGTGTTGGGTGTTGTGTGTTGGATGTTGGGTGGTGGATGTTGAGTTGTTGAGTTGTTGGGTGTTGAGTGTTGAGTGGTGCGTGTTGTGTGTTGAGTGTTGAGTGTTGAGTGTTGAGTGTTGAGTGTTGAGTGTTGAGTGTTGGGTGTTGGGTGTTGGATGTTGGATGTTGGGTGTTCGGTGTTGGGTGTTGGGTGTTGGATGTTGGGTGTTGGGTGTTGGGTGTTGGATGTTGGATGTTGGGTGTTGGATGTTGAGTTGTTGGGTGTTGAGTGTTAAGTGTTGGATGTTGGGTGTTGGATGTTGAGTTGTTGGGTGTTGAGTGTTGAGTGTTGAGTGTTGTGTGTTGAGTGTTGTGTGTTGAGTGTTGAGTGTTGAGTGTTGAGTGTTGGGTGTTGGATGTTGGATGTTGGGTGTTGGGTGTTGGGTGTTGGATGTTGGGTGTTGGGTGTTGGGTGTTGGATGTTGGATGTTGGGTGTTGGATGTTGAGTTGTTGGGTGTTGGGTGTTGGGTGTTGGGTGTTGTGTGTTGGGTGTTGGATGTTGGATTTTGGATGTTGGCTGTTGGATGTTGAGTGTTGGATGTTGAGTTGTTGAGTTGTTGAGTGTTGAGTTGTTGAGTGTTGAGTGTTGAGTGTTGAGTGTTGGGTGTTGGGTGTTGAATGTTGGATGTTGGGTGGTGGATGTTGAGTTGTTGAGTTGTTGAGTTGTTGGGTGTTGAGTGTTGGATGTTGAGTGTTGGTTGTTGAGTATTGGGTGTTGGATGTTGGGTGTTGGATGTTGGATGTTGGATGTTGGATGTTGGGTTGTTGAGTTGTTGAGTTGTTGAGTTGTTGGGTGTTGAGTGTTGTGTGTTGAGTGTTGAGTGTTGAGTGTTGATTGTTGAGTATTTGGTGTTGGGTGTTGGGTGTTGGATGTTGGATGTTTTATGTTGGATGTTGAGTTGTTGTGTGTTGGGTGTTGGATGTTGAGTTGTTGGGTGTTGGATGTTGAGTTGTTGGGTGTTGGGTGTTGGGTGTTGGGTGTTGGGTGTTGGATGTTGGATGTTGGATGTTGGATGTTGAGTTGTTGGGTGTTGGGTGTTGGATGTTGAGTTGTTGGGTGTTGGATGTTGAGTTGTTGAGTGTTGAGTGTTGATTGTTGAGTATTGGGTGTTGGGTGTTGGGTGTTGGATGTTGGATGTTGGATGTTGAGTTGTTGGGTGTTGGGTGTTGGATGTTGAGTTGTTCGGTGTTGGATGTTGAGTTGTTGGGTGTTGGGTGTTGGGTGTTGGGTGTTGGGTGTTGGATGTTGGGTGTTGGGTGTTGGGTGTTGGATGTTGGATGTTGGGTGTTGGATGTTGAGTTGTTGGGTGTTGAGTGTTGAGTGTTGGATGTTGGGTGTTGGATGTTGAGTTGTTGGGTGTTGAGTGTTGAGTGTTGTGTGTTGAGTGTTGAGTGTTGGGTGTTGGATGTTGGATGTTGGGTGTTGGGTGTTGGGTGTTGGATGTTGGGTGTTGGGTGTTGGGTGTTGGATGTTGGATGTTGGGTGTTGGATGTTGGATGTTGGGTGTTGGATGTTGAGTTGTTGGGTGTTGAGTGTTGAGTGTTGGATGTTGGGTGTTGGATGTTGAGTTGTTGGGTGTTGAGTGTTGAGTGTTGTGTGTTGAGTGTTGAGTGTTGGGTGTTGGATGTTGGATGTTGGGTGTTGGGTGTTGGGTGTTGGATGTTGGGTGTTGGGTGTTGGGTGTTGGATGTTGGATGTTGGGTGTTGGATGTTGAGTTGTTGGGTGTTGGGTGTTGGGTGTTGGGTGTTGAGTGTTGAGTATTGGGTGTTGGGTGTTGGGTGTTGTGTGTTGGGTGTTGGATGTTGGATTTTGGATGTTGGCTGTTGGATGTTGTGTGTTGGATGTTGAGTTGTTGAGTTGTTGAGTGTTGAGTTGTTGAGTGTTGAGTGTTGAGTGTTGAGTGTTGGGTGTTGGGTGTTGGATGTTGGATGTTGGCTGGTGGATGTTGAGTTGTTGAGTTGTTGAGTTGTTGGGTGTTGAGTGTTGAGTGTTGTGTGTTGAGTGTTGAGTGTTGAGTGTTGAGTGTTGAGTGTTGATTGTTGAGTATTGGGTGTTGGATGTTGGGTGTTGGATGTTGGATGTTGGATGTTGGATGTTGAGTTGTTGAGTTGTTGAGTTGTTGAGTTGTTGAGTTGTTGAGTTGTTGGGTGTTGAGTGTTGTGTGTTGAGTGTTGAGTGTTGATTGTTGAGTATTTGGTGTTGGGTGTTGGGTGTTGGATGTTGGATGTTTTATGTTGGATGTTGAGTTGTTGGGTGTTGGGTGTTGGATGTTGAGTTGTTGGGTGTTGATTGTTGAGTTGTTGGGTGTTGGGTGTTGGGTGTTGGGTGTTGGGTGTTGGGTGTTGGGTGTTGGGTTTTCAGTGTTGAGTGTTGAGTATTGGGTGTTGGGTGTTGGGTGTTGGACGTCGAGTTGTTTGGTGTTGGAAGTTGTGTGTTGGGTGTTGGGTGATGGGTGTTGAGTTTGGGTGTTGGGTGTTGGGTTTTAGGTGTTGGGTGTTGGTTGTTGGGTGTTGGATGTTGAGTTGTTGAGTGTTGAGTTGTTGAGTGTTGAGTGTTGAGTGTTCGGTGTTGGGTGGTGGGTGGTGGGTGTTGGGTGGTGGGTGTTGCTTGTTCAGTGTTGGGTGTTGGGTGTTGGGTGTTGGATGTTGGATGTTGGATGTTGGATGTTGGATGTTGGATGTTGGATGTTGGATGTTGAGTTGTTGGTTGTTGGGTGTTGGATGTTGAGTTGTTGAGTTGTTGAGTTGTTGAGTTGTTGAGTTGTTGAGTTGTTGGGTGTTGAGTGTTGGGTGTTGGGTGTTGGGTGTTGGGTGTTGGGTGTTGGGTGTTGTGTGTTGTGTGTTGGATGTTGGATGTTGAGTTGTTGAGTTGTTGAGTTGTTGGGTGTTGGGTGTTGAGTGTTGAGTGTTGAGTGTTGGGTTTTGGATGTTGGGTGTTGGGTGTTGGGTGTTGGGTGTTGGATGTTGGGTGTTGGGTGTTGGGTGTTGGATGTTGGATGTTGGGTGTTGGATGTTGAGTTGTTGAGTTGTTGAGTTGTTGAGTGTTGAGTGTTGGGTGTTGGGTGTTGGGTGTTGGGTATTGGGTGTTGAGTGTTGGGTGTTGGGTGTTGAGTTGTTGAGTGTTGAGTGTTGGGTGTTGGGTGTTGGGTGTTGGGTGTTGAGTGTTGAGTATTGGGTGTTGGGTGTTGGGTGTTGGGTGTTGGATGTTGTATTTTGGATGTTGGCTGTTGGATGTTGAGTGTTGGATGTTGAGTTGTTGAGTTGTTGAGTGTTGAGTGTTGAGTGTTGAGTGTTGAGTGTTGAGTGTTGGGTGTTGGGTGTTGGATGTTGGGTGGTGGATGTTGAGTTGTTGAGTTGTTGGGTGTTGAGTGTTGAGTGTTGAGTGTTGAGTGTTGAGTGTTGTGTGTTGAGTGTTGAGTGTTGAGTGTTGAGTGTTGAGTGTTGAGTGTTGGGTGTTGGGTGTTGGATGTTGGATGTTGGGTGTTGGGTGTTGGGTGTTGGATGTTGGGTGTTGGGTGTTGGGTGTTGGATGTTGGATGTTGGGTGTTGGATGTTGAGTTGTTGGGTGTTGAGTGTTGAGTGTTGAGTGTTGAGTGTTGTGTGTTGAGTGTTGAGTGTTGAGTGTTGAGTGTTGAGTGTTGAGTGTTGGGTGTTGGGTGTTGGATGTTGGATGTTGGGTGTTGGGTGTTGGGTGTTGGATGTTGGGTGTTGGGTGTTGGGTGTTGGATGTTGGATGTTGGGTGTTGGATGTTGAGTTGTTGGGTGTTGAGTGTTGAGTGTTGAGTGTTGAGTGTTGTGTGTTGAGTGTTGAGTGTTGAGTGTTGAGTGTTGGGTGTTGGATGTTGGATGTTGGGTGTTGGGTGTTGGATGTTGGATGTTGGGTGTTGGGTGTTGGATGTTGGGTGTTGGGTGTTGGGTGTTGGATGTTGGATGTTGGGTGTTGGATGTTGAGTTGTTGGGTGTTGAGTGTTGAGTGTTGGATGTTGGGTGTTGGATGTTGAGTTGTTGGGTGTTGAGTGTTGAGTGTTGTGTGTTGAGTGTTGTGTGTTGAGTGTTGAGTGTTGTGTGTTGAGTGTTGAGTGTTGAGTGTTGAGTGTTGGGTGTTGGATGTTGGATGTTGGGTGTTGGGTGTTGGGTGTTGGATGTTGGGTGTTGGGTGTTGGGTGTTGGATGTTGGATGTTGGGTGTTGGATGTTGAGTTGTTGGGTGTTGGGTGTTGGGTGTTGGGTGTTGTGTGTTGGGTGTTGGGTGTTGGATTTTGGATGTTGGCTGTTGGATGTTGAGTGTTGGATGTTGAGTTGTTGAGTTGTTGAGTGTTGAGTTGTTGAGTGTTGAGTGTTGAGTGTTGAGTGTTGGGTGTTGGGTGTTGAATGTTGGATGTTGGGTGGTGGATGTTGAGTTGTTGAGTTGTTGGGTGTTGAGTGTTGTGTGTTGAGTGTTGAGTGTTGAGTGTTGAGTGTTGAGTGTTGGTTGTTGAGTATTGGGTGTTGGATGTTGGGTGTTGGATGTTGGATGTTGGATGTTGGATGTTGGATGTTGGGTTGTTGAGTTGTTGAGTTGTTGAGTTGTTGAGTTGTTGGGTGTTGAGTGTTGTGTGTTGAGTGTTGAGTGTTGAGTGTTGATTGTTGAGTATTTGGTGTTGGGTGTTGGGTGTTGGATGTTGGATGTTTTATGTTGGATGTTGAGTTGTTGGGTGTTGGGTGTTGGATGTTGAGTTGTTGGGTGTTGGATGTTGAGTTGTTGGGTGTTGGGTGTTGGGTGTTGGGTGTTGGGTGTTGGATGTTGGATGTTGGATGTTGGATGTTGAGTTGTTGGGTGTTGGGTGTTGGATGTTGAGTTGTTGGGTGTTGGATGTTGAGTTGTTGAGTGTTGAGTGTTGATTGTTGAGTATTGGGTGTTGGGTGTTGGGTGTTGGATGTTGGATGTTGGATGTTGAGTTGTTGGGTGTTGGGTGTTGGATGTTGAGTTGTTGGGTGTTGGATGTTGAGTTGTTGGGTGTTGGGTGTTGGGTGTTGGGTGTTGGGTGTTGGATGTTGGGTGTTGGGTGTTGGGTGTTGGATGTTGGATGTTGGGTGTTGGATGTTGAGTTGTTGGGTGTTGAGTGTTGAGTGTTGGATGTTGGGTGTTGGATGTTGAGTTGTTGGGTGTTGGGTGTTGAGTGTTGTGTGTTGAGTGTTGAGTGTTGAGTGTTGAGTGTTGAGTGTTGGGTGTTGGATGTTGGATGTTGGGTGTTGGGTGTTGGGTGTTGGATGTTGGGTGTTGGGTGTTGGGTGTTGGATGTTGGATGTTGGGTGTTGGATGTTGGGTTGTTGGGTGTTGGGTGTTGGGTGTTGGGTGTTGAGTGTTGAGTATTGGGTGTTGGGTGTTGGGTGTTGTGTGTTGGGTGTTGGATGTTGGATTTTGGATGTTGGCTGTTGGATGTTGAGTGTTGGATGTTGAGTTGTTGAGTTGTTGAGTGTTGAGTTGTTGAGTGTTGAGTGTTGAGTGTTGAGTGTTGGGTGTTGTGTGTTGGATGTTGGATGTTGGGTGGTGGATGTTGAGTTGTTGAGTTGTTGAGTTGTTGGGTGTTGAGTGTTGTGTGTTGAGTATTGAGTGTTGAGTGTTCGGTGTTGGGTGGTGGGTGGTGGGTGTTGGGTGGTGGGTGTTGCTTGTTCAGTGTTGGGTGTTGGGTGTTGTGTGTTGGGTGTTGGATGTTGGATTTTGGATGTTGGCTGTTGGATGTTGAGTGTTGGATGTTGAGTTGTTGAGTTGTTGAGTGTTGAGTTGTTGATTGTTGAGTGTTGAGTGTTGAGTGTTGGGTGTTGGGTGTTGAATGTTGGATGTTGGGTGGTGGATGTTGAGTTGTTGAGTTGTTGAGTTGTTGGGTGTTGAGTGTTGTGTGTTGAGTGTTGAGTGTTGAGTGTTGGTTGTTGAGTATTGGGTGTTGGATGTTGGGTGTTGGATGTTGGATGTTGGATGTTGGATGTTGGATGTTGGGTTGTTGAGTTGTTGAGTTGTTGAGTTGTTGAGTTGTTGAGTTGTTGGGTGTTGAGTGTTGTGTGTTGAGTGTTGAGTGTTGAGTGTTGATTGTTGAGTATTTGGTGTTGGGTGTTGGGTGTTGGATGTTGGATGTTTTATGTTGGATGTTGAGTTGTTGGGTGTTGGGTGTTGGATGTTGAGTTGTTGGGTGTTGGATGCTGAGTTGTTGGGTGTTGGGTGTTGGGTGTTGGGTGTTGGGTGTTGGATGTTGGATGTTGGATGTTGGATGTTGAGTTGTTGGGTGTTGGGTGTTGGATGTTGAGTTGTTGGGTGTTGGATGTTGAGTTGTTGAGTGTTGAGTGTTGATTGTTGAGTATTGGGTGTTGGGTGTTGGATGTTGAGTTGTTGGGTGTTGGGTGTTGGATGTTGAGTTGTTGGGTGTTGGATGTTGAGTTGTTGGGTGTTGGGTGTTGGGTGTTGGGTGTTGGGTGTTGGATGTTGGGTGTTGGGTGTTGGGTGTTGGATGTTGGATGTTGGGTGTTGGATGTTGAGTTGTTGGGTGTTGAGTGTTGAGTGTTGGATGTTGGGTGTTGGATGTTGAGTTGTTGGGTGTTGAGTGTTGAGTGTTGTGTGTTGAGTGTTGAGTGTTGAGTGTTGAGTGTTGAGTGTTGAGTGTTGGGTGTTGGATGTTGGATGTTGGGTGTTGGGTGTTGGGTGTTGGATGTTGGATGTTGGGTGTTGGATGTTGAGTTGTTGGGTGTTGGGTGTTGGGTGTTGGGTGTTGAGTGTTGAGTATTGGGTGTTGGGTGTTGGGTGTTGTGTGTTGGGTGTTGGATGTTGGATTTTGGATGTTGGCTGTTGGATGTTGAGTGTTGGATGTTGAGTTGTTGAGTTGTTGAGTGTTGAGTTGTTGAGTGTTGAGTGTTGAGTGTTGAGTGTTGGGTGTTGGGTGTTGGATGTTGGATGTTGGGTGGTGGATGTTGAGTTGTTGAGTTGTTGAGTTGTTGGGTGTTGAGTGTTGAGTGTTGTGTGTTGAGTGTTGAGTGTTGAGTGCTGAGTGTTGAGTGTTGATTGTTGAGTATTGGGTGTTGGATGTTGGGTGTTGGATGTTGGATGTTGGATGTTGGATGTTGAGTTGTTGAGTTGTTGAGTTGTTGAGTTGTTGAGTTGTTGAGTTGTTGGGTGTTGAGTGTTGTGTGTTGAGTGTTGAGTGTTGATTGTTGAGTATTTGGTGTTGGGTGTTGGGTGTTGGATGTTGGATGTTTTATGTTGGATGTTGAGTTGTTGGGTGTTGGGTGTTGGATGTTGAGTTGTTGGGTGTTGATTGTTGAGTTGTTGGGTGTTGGGTGGTGGGTGTTTGGTGTTGGGTGTTGGGTGTTGGGTGTTGGGTTTTCAGTGTTGAGTGTTGAGTATTGGGTGTTGGGTGTTGGGTGTTGGACGTCGAGTTGTTTGGTGTTGGAAGTTGTGTGTTGGGTGTTGGGTGATGGGTGTTGAGTTTGGGTGTTGGGTGTTGGGTTTTAGGTGTTGGGTGTTGGTTGTTGGGTGTTGGATGTTGAGTTGTTGAGTGTTGCGTTGTTGAGTGTTGAGTGTTGAGTGTTCGGTGTTGGGTGGTGGGTGGTGGGTGTTGGGTGGTGGGTGTTGCTTGTTCAGTGTTGGGTGTTGGGTGTTGGATGTTGGATGTTGGATGTTGGATGTTGGATGTTGGATGTTGGATGTTGGATGTTGGATGTTGGATGTTGAGTTGTTGGTTGTTGGGTGTTGGATGTTGAGTTGTTGAGTTGTTGAGTTGTTGAGTTGTTGGGTGTTGAGTGTTGGGTGTTGGGTGTTGGGTGATGGGTGTTGGGTGTTGGGTGTTGTGTGTTGTGTGTTGGATGTTGGATGTTGAGTTGTTGAGTTGTTGAGTTGTTGGGTGTTGGATGTTGAGTGTTGAGTGTTGAGTGTTGGGTGTTGGATGTTGGGTGTTGGGTGTTGGGTGTTGGGTGTTGGATGTTGGATGTTGGGTGTTGGATGTTGAGTTGTTGAGTTGTTGAGTTGTTGAGTGTTGAGTGTTGGGTGTTGGGTGTTGGGTGTTGGGTGTTGGGTGTTGAGTGTTGGGTGTTGGGTGTTGAGTTGTTGAGTGTTGAGTGTTGGGTGTTGGGTGTTGGGTGTTGGGTGTTGAGTGTTGAGTATTGGGTGTTGGGTGTTGGGTGTTGGGTGTTGGATGTTGTATTTTGGATGTTGGCTGTTGGATGTTGAGTGTTGGATGTTGAGTTGTTGAGTTGTTGAGTGTTGAGTGTTGAGTGTTGGGTGTTGGGTGTTGGATGTTGGGTGGTGGATGTTGAGTTGTTGAGTTGTTGGGTGTTGAGTGTTGAGTGTTGAGTGTTGAGTGTTGAGTGTTGTGTGTTGAGTGTTGAGTGTTGTGTGTTGAGTGTTGAGTGTTGAGTGTTGAGTGTTGGGTGTTGGATGTTGGATGTTGGGTGTTGGGTGTTGGATGTTGGATGTTGGGTGTTGGGTGTTGGATGTTGGGTGTTGGGTGTTGGGTGTTGGATGTTGGATGTTGGGTGTTGGATGTTGAGTTGTTGGGTGTTGAGTGTTGAGTGTTGGATGTTGGGTGTTGGATGTTGAGTTGTTGGGTGTTGAGTGTTGAGTGTTGTGTGTTGAGTGTTGTGTGTTGAGTGTTGAGTGTTGAGTGTTGAGTGTTGAGTGTTGGGTGTTGGATGTTGGATGTTGGGTGTTGGGTGTTGGGTGTTGGATGTTGGGTGTTGGGTGTTGGGTGTTGGATGTTGGATGTTGAGTTGTTGAGTTGTTGAGTTGTTGAGTGTTGAGTGTTGGGTGTTGGGTGTTGGGTGTTGGGTGTTGGGTGTTGAGTGTTGGGTGTTGGGTGTTGAGTTGTTGAGTGTTGAGTGTTGGGTGTTGGGTGATGGGTGTTGGGTGTTGAGTGTTGAGTATTGGGTGTTGGGTGTTGGGTGTTGGGTGTTGGATGTTGTATTTTGGATGTTGGCTGTTGGATGTTGAGTGTTGGATGTTGAGTTGTTGAGTTGTTGAGTGTTGAGTGTTGAGTGTTGGGTGTTGGGTGTTGGATGTTGGGTGGTGGATGTTGAGTTGTTGAGTTGTTGGGTGTTGAGTGTTGAGTGTTGAGTGTTGAGTGTTGAGTGTTGTGTGTTGAGTGTTGAGTGTTGTGTGTTGAGTGTTGAGTGTTGAGTGTTGAGTGTTGGGTGTTGGATGTTGGATGTTGGGTGTTGGGTGTTGGATGTTGGATGTTGGGTGTTGGGTGTTGGATGTTGGGTGTTGGGTGTTGGATTTTGGATGTTGGCTGTTGGATGTTGAGTGTTGGATGTTGAGTTGTTGAGTTGTTGAGTGTTGAGTTGTTGAGTGTTGAGTGTTGAGTGTTGAGTGTTGGGTGTTGGGTGTTGAATGTTGGATGTTGGGTGGTGGATGTTGAGTTGTTGAGTTGTTGAGTTGTTGGGTGTTGAGTGTTGTGTGTTGAGCGTTGAGTGTTGAGTGTTGAGTGTTGAGTGTTGAGTGTTGGGTGTTGGATGTTGGATGTTGGGTGTTGGGTGTTGGGTGTTGGATGTTGGGTGTTGGGTGTTGCGTGTTGGATGTTGGATGTTGGGTGTTGGATGTTGGGTTGTTGGGTGTTGGGTGTTGGGTGTTGGGTGTTGAGTGTTGAGTATTGGGTGTTGGGTGTTGGGTGTTGTGTGTTGGGTGTTGGATGTTGGATTTTGGATGTTGGCTGTTGGATGTTGAGTGTTGGATGTTGAGTTGTTGAGTTGTTGAGTGTTGAGTTGTTGAGTGTTGAGTGTTGAGTGTTGAGTGTTGGGTGTTGGGTGTTGGATGTTGGATGTTGGGTGGTGGATGTTGAGTTGTTGAGTTGTTGAGTTGTTGGGTGTTGAGTGTTGTGTGTTGAGTATTGAGTGTTGAGTGTTCGGTGTTGGGTGGTGGGTGGTGGGTGTTGGGTGGTGGGTGTTGCTTGTTCAGTGTTGGGTGTTGGGTGTTGTGTGTTGGGTGTTGGATGTTGGATTTTGGATGTTGGCTGTTGGATGTTGAGTGTTGGATGTTGAGTTGTTGAGTTGTTGAGTGTTGAGTTGTTGAGTGTTGCGTGTTGAGTGTTGAGTGTTGGGTGTTGGGTGTTGAATGTTGGATGTTGGGTGGTGGATGTTGAGTTGTTGAGTTGTTGAGTTGTTGGGTGTTGAGTGTTGTGTGTTGAGTGTTGAGTGTTGAGTGTTGAGTGTTGGTTGTTGAGTATTGGGTGTTGGATGTTGGGTGTTGGATGTTGGATGTTGGATGTTGGATGTTGGATGTTGGGTTGTTGAGTTGTTGAGTTGTTGAGTTGTTGAGTTGTTGAGTTGTTGGGTGTTGAGTGTTGTGTGTTGAGTGTTGAGTGTTGAGTGTTGATTGTTGAGTATTTGGTGTTGGGTGTTGGGTGTTGGATGTTGGATGTTTTATGTTGGATGTTGAGTTGTTGGGTGTTGGGTGTTGGATGTTGAGTTGTTGGGTGTTGGATGCTGAGTTGTTGGGTGTTGGGTGTTGGGTGTTGGGTGTTGGGTGTTGGATGTTGGATGTTGGATGTTGGATGTTGAGTTGTTGGGTGTTGGGTGTTGGATGTTGAGTTGTTGGGTGTTGGATGTTGAGTTGTTGAGTGTTGAGTGTTGATTGTTGAGTATTGGGTGTTGGGTGTTGGGTGTTGGATGTTGGATGTTGGATGTTGAGTTGTTGGGTGTTGGGTGTTGGATGTTGAGTTGTTGGGTGTTGGATGTTGAGTTGTTGGGTGTTGGGTGTTGGGTGTTGGGTGTTGGGTGTTGGATGTTGGGTGTTGGGTGTTGGGTGTTGGATGTTGGATGTTGGGTGTTGGATGTTGAGTTGTTGGGTGTTGAGTGTTGAGTGTTGAGTGTTGGATGTTGGGTGTTGGATGTTGAGTTGTTGGGTGTTGAGTGTTGAGTGTTGTGTGTTGAGTGTTGAGTGTTGAGTGTTGAGTGTTGAGTGTTGAGTGTTGAGTGTTGGGTGTTGGATGTTGGATGTTGGGTGTTGGGTGTTGGATGTTGGGTGTTGGGTGTTGGGTGTTGGGTGTTGAATGTTGGATGTTGGGTGTTGGATGTTGAGTTGTTGGGTGTTGGGTGTTGGGTGTTGGGTGTTGAGTGTTGAGTATTGGGTGTTGGGTGTTGGGTGTTGTGTGTTGGGTGTTGGATGTTGGATTTTGGATGTTGGCTGTTGGATGTTGAGTGTTGGATGTTGAGTTGTTGAGTTGTTGAGTGTTGAGTTGTTGAGTGTTGAGTGTTGAGTGTTGAGTGTTGGGTGTTGAGTGTTGAGTGTTGGGTGTTGGATGTTGGATGTTGGGTGTTGGGTGTTGGGTGTTGGATGTTGGGTGTTGGGTGTTGGGTGTTGGGTGTTGGGTGTTGTGTGTTGGGTGTTGGGTGTTGGGTGTTGAGTGTTGAGTGTTGAGTATTGAGTGTTGAGTTGTTGGGTGTTGGGTGTTGTGTGTTGGATGTTGAGTTGTTGAGTGTTGAGTGTTGAGTGTTGAGTGTTGAGTTGTTGGGTGTTGAGTGTTGAGTGTTGACTGTTGAGTTGTTGGGTGTTGAGTGTTGAGTGTTGGGTGTTGGGTGTTGGGTGTTGGGTGTTGGATGTTGAGTTGTTGAGGTGTTGGGTGTTGGGTGTTGGGTGTTGGGTGTTGGGTGTTGGGTGTTGAGTGTTGAGTGTTGAGTGTTGTGTGTTGAGTTGTTGGGTGTTGGGTGTTGGGTGTTGGATGTTGAGTTGTTGAGTGTTGAGTGTTGAGTGTTGAGTGTTGGGTGTTGGGTGTTGGATGTTGGATGTTGGGTGGTGGATGTTGAGTTGTTGGGTGTTGAGTGTTGAGTGTTGTGTGTTGAGTGTTGAGTGTTGAGTGTTGAGTGTTGAGTGTTGAGTGTTGAGTGTTGAGTGTTGATTGTTGAGTATTGGGTGTTGGATGTTGGGTGTTGGATGTTGGATGTTGGATGTTGGATGTTGAGTTGTTGAGTTGTTGAGTTGTTGAGTTGTTGAGTTGCTGGGTGTTGAGTGTTGAGTGTTGTGTGTTGAGTGTTGAGTGTTGAGTGTTGATTGTTGAGTATTTGGTGTTGGGTGTTGGGTGTTGGATGTTGGGTGTTGGGTGTTGGGAGTTGGATGTTGGATGTTGGGTGTTGGATGTTGAGTTGTTGGGTGTTGGGTGTTGGGTGTTGGGTGGTGAGTGTTGAGTATTGGGTGTTGGGTGTTGGGTGTTGGGTGTTGGGTGTTGGATGTTGGATTTTGGATGTTGGCTGTTGGATGTTGAGTGTTGGATGTTGAGTTGTTGAGTTGTTGAGTGTTGAGTTGTTGAGTGTTGAGGTGTTGGGTGTTGGGTGTTGGGTGTTGGGGGTTGGGTGTTGGGTGTTGGGTGTTGGGTGTTGAGTGTTGAGTGTTGTGTGTCGAGTTGTTGGGTGTTGGGTGTTGGGTGTTGGATGTTGAGTTGTTGAGTGTTGAGTGTTGAGTGTTGAGTGTTGAGTTGTTGGGTGTTGGGTGTTGGGTGTTGGGTGTTGGATGTTGAGTTGTTGAGTGTTGAGTGTTGAGTGTTGAGTGTTGAGTTGTTGGGTGTTGAGTGTTGATGTTGAGTTGTTGGATGTTGAGTTGTTGAGTGTTGAGTTTGTTGAGTGTTGAGTGTTGGGTGTTGGGTGGTGGGTGTTGGGTGGTGGGTGTTGCTTGTTCAGTGTTGGGTGTTGGGTGTTGGGTGTTGGGTGTTGGGTGTTGGGTGTTGAGTGTTGAGTGTTGAGTCTTGAGTGTTGAGTGTTGGGTGTTGGGTGTTGGGTGTTGGGTGTTGGGTGTTGGGTGTTGGGTGTTGAGTGTTGGGTGTTGGGTGTTGGGTGTTGGATGTTGGGTGTTGGATGTTGGATGTTGGATGTTGGATGTTGGATGTTGGATGTTGGATGTTGAGTTGTTGGGTGTTGGGTGTTGGATGTTGGATGTTGGGTGTTGGGTGTTGGGTGTTGGGTGTTGAGTGTTGAGTGTTGAGTGTTGAGTGTTGGGTGTTGGGTGTTGGGTGTTGGTTGTTGGTTGTTGGGTGTTGGGTGTTGGGTGTTGGGTGTTGGGTGTTGAGTGTTGGGTGTTGGGTTTTGGGTGTTGGGTGTTGGATGTTGGGTGTTGGGTGTTGGATGTTGTGTTGTTGTGTGTTGAGTGTTGAGTGTTGAGTGTTGAGTTGTTGGGTGTTGGGTGTTGGGTTTTGGGTGTTGGGTGTTGGATGTTGGGTGTTGGATGTTGGGTGTTGGATGTTGAATGTTGGATGTTGGGCCTGTATTCCTGATGAAGGGCTTTTGCCCGAAACGTTGATTTCGCTGCTCGTTGGATGCTGCCTGAACTGCTGTGCACTTCCAGCACCACTAATCCAGTGTTGGGTGATGGATGTTGAGTTGTTGCGTATTGAGTGTTGAGTGTTGAGTGTTGGGTGTTGGGTGTTGGGTGTTGGGTGTTGGGTGTTGGGTGTTGGGTGTTGGGTGTTGGGTGTTGAATGTTGGATGTTGGATGTTGGATGTTGGGTGTTGGATGTTGGGTGTTGGGTGTTGCATGTTGAGTTGTTTAGTGTTGAGTGTTGAGTGTTGATTGTTGCGTGTTGGGTGTTGAGTGTTGAGTGTTGAGTGTTGAGTGTTGAGTGTTGAGTGTTGAGTGTTCAGTGTTGAGTGTTGAGTGTTGAGTGTTGGATTTTGGATGTTGGGTGTTGGGTGTTGGGTGTTGGGTGTTGGATGTTGGATGTTGGATGTTGGATGTTGGATGTTGGATGTTGAGTTATTGGGTGTTGGGTGTTGAGTGTTGGATGTTGAGTGTTGAGTGTTGAGTGTTGAGTGTTGAGTGTTGGGTGTTGGGTGTTGGGTGTTGGGTGTTGGGTGTTGGGTGTTGGCTGTTGGATGTTGGATGTTGGATGTCAGATGTTGAGTTGTTCGGTGTTGGGTGTTGCGTGTTGAGTGTTGAGTGTTGAGTGTTGAGTGTTGAGTGTTGGGTGTTGGGTGTTGGGTGTTGGGTGTTGGGTGTTGGGTGTTGGATGTTGGATGTTGGATGTTGGATGTTGGATGTTGGATGTTGGATGTTGGATGTTGAGTTATTGGGTGTTGGGTGTTGAGTGTTGAGTGTTGAGTGTTGAGTGTTGAGTATTGGGTGTTGGATGTTGGGTGTTGGATGTTGGATGTTGGGTGTTGGGTGTTGGATGTTGGATGTTGGGTGTTGGATGTTGGGTGTTGGATGTTGAGTTGTTGGGTGTTGGATGTTGGGTGTTGGATGTTGAGTTGTTGGGTGTTGAGTGTTGAGTGTTGAGTGTTGGGGGTTGGGTGTTGGATGTTGGTTGTTGGATGTTGAGTTGTTGGGTGTTGAGTGTTGAGTGTTGAGTGTTGAGTTGTTGGGTGTTGGGTGTTCGATGTTGAGTTGTTGAGTGTTGAGTGTTGAGTGTTGTCTGTTGGCTGTTGGATGTTGGCTGTTGGATGTTGGGTGTTGGATGTTGGGTGTTGGATGTTGAGTTGTTGGGTGTTGAGTGTTGAGTGTTGAGTGTTGGGTGTTGGGTGTTGGCTGTTGGATGTTGGGTGTTGGATGTTGGGTGTTGGATGTTGAGTTGTTGGGTGTTGAGTGTTGAGTGTTGAGTGTTGGGTGTTGGGTGTTGGGTGTTGGGTGTTGGGTGTTGGGTGTTGGGTGTTGGGTGTTCAGTGTTGAGTGTTGAGTATTGGGTGTTGGGTGTTGGGTGTTGGACGTCGAGTTGTTTGGTGTTTGAAGTTGTGTGTTGGGTGTTTTGTGTTGGGTGTTGAGTTTGGGTGTTGGGTGTTGGGTTTTAGGTGTTGGGTGTTGGTTGTTGGGTGTTGGATGTTGAGTTGTTGAGTGTTGAGTTGTTGAGTGTTGAGTGTTGAGTGTTGGGTGTTGGGTGTTTGGTGTTGGTTGTTGAGTGTTGAGTGTTGGGTGTTGGATGTTGAGTTGTTGAGTGTTGAGTTGTTGAGTGTTGAGTGTTGAGTGTTGGGTGTTGGGTGGTGGGTGGTGTGTGTTGGGTGGTGGGTGTTGCTTGTTCAGTGTTGGGTGTTGGGTGTTGGGTGTTGGGTGTTTGGTGTTGGGTGTTTGGTGTTGGATGTTTGGTGTTGGGTGTTGGGTGTTGGGTGTTGGATGTTGGATGTTGGATGTTGGATGTTGGATGTTGGATGTTGAGTTATTGGGTGTTGGGTGTTGAGTGTTGGATGTTGAGTGTTGAGTGTTGAGTGTTGAGTGTTGGGTGTTGGGTGTTGGGTGTTGGGAGTTGGGTGTTGAGTGTTGAGTGTTGAGAATCGGGTGTTGGGTGTTGCGTTTTGGGTGTTGGCTGTTGGATGTTGGATGTTGGATGTTGAGTTGTTGAGTGTTGGGTGTTGGGTGTTGAGTGTTGAGTGTTGAGTGTTGGGTGTTGGGTGTTGCATGTTGAGTTGTTTAGTGTTGAGTGTTGAGTGTTGATTGTTGCGTGTTGGGTGTTGAGTGTTGAGTGTTGAGTGTTGAGTGTCGAGTGTTCAGTGTTGAGTGTTGAGTGTTGAGTGTTGGATTTTGGATGTTGGGTGTTGGGTGTTGGGTGTTGGGTGTTGGATGTTGGATGTTGGATGTTGGATGTTGGATGTTGAGTTATTGGGTGTTGGGTGTTGAGTGTTGGATGTTGAGTGTTGAGTGTTGAGTGTTGAGTGTTGAGTGTTGGGTGTTGGGTGTTGGGTGTTGGGTGTTGGGTGTTGGGTGTTGGGTGTTGGGTGTTGGCTGTTGGATGTTGGATGTTGGATGTCAGATGTTGAGTTGTTCGGTGTTGGGTGTTGCGTGTTGAGTGTTGAGTGTTGAGTGTTGAGTGTTGAGTGTTGGGTGTTGGGTGTTGGGTGTTGGGTGTTGGATGTTGGATGTTGGATGTTGGATGTTGGATGTTGGATGTTGGATGTTGGATGTTGGATGTTGAGTTATTGGGTGTTGGGTGTTGAGTGTTGAGTGTTGAGTGTTGAGTGTTGAGTATTGGGTGTTGGATGTTTGGTGTTGGATGTTGGATGTTGGGTGTTGGGTGTTGGATGTTGGATGTTGGGTGTTGGATGTTGGGTGTTGGATGTTGAGTTGTTGGGTGTTGGGTGTTGGGTGTTGGGTGTTGAGTGTTGAGTATAGGGTGTTGGGTGTTGGGTGTTGGGTGTTGGGTGTTGCGTGTGGGGTGTTGGGTGTTGGGTGTTGGGTGTTGGGTATTGAGTGTTGAGTGTTGAGTGTTGGGGGTTGGGTGTTGGATGTTGGTTGTTGGATGTTGAGTTGTTGGGTGTTGAGTGTTGAGTGTTGAGTGTTGAGTTGTTGGGTGTTGGGTGTTCGATGTTGAGTTGTTGAGTGTTGAGTGTTGAGTGTTGTCTGTTGGCTGTTGGATGTTGGCTGTTGGATGTTGGGTGTTGGATGTTGGGTGTTGGATGTTGAGTTGTTGGGTGTTGAGTGTTGAGTGTTGGGTGTTGGGTGTTGGGTGTTGGGTGTTGGGTGTTGGGTGTTGGGTGTTGGGTGTTCAGTGTTGAGTGTTGAGTATTGGGTGTTGGGTGTTGGGTGTTGGACGTCGAGTTGTTTGGTGTTTGAAGTTGTGTGTTGGGTGTTGTGTGTTGGGTGTTGAGTTTGGGTGTTGGGTGTTGGGTTTTAGGTGTTGGGTGTTGGTTGTTGGGTGTTGGATGTTGAGTTGTTGAGTGTTGAGTTGTTGAGTGTTGAGTGTTGAGTGTTGGGTGTTGGGTGTTTGGTGTTGGTTGTTGAGTGTTGAGTGTTGGGTGTTGGATGTTGAGTTGTTGAGTGTTGAGTTGTTGAGTGTTGAGTGTTGAGTGTTGGGTGTTGGGTGGTGGGTGGTGTGTGTTGGGTGGTGGGTGTTGCTTGTTCAGTGTTGGGTGTTGGGTGTTGGGTGTTGGGTGTTTGGTGTTGGGTGTTTGGTGTTGGATGTTTGGTGTTGGGTGTTGGGTGTTGGGTGTTGGATGTTGGATGTTGGATGTTGGATGTTGGATGTTGGATGTTGAGTTATTGGGTGTTGGGTGTTGAGTGTTGGATGTTGAGTGTTGAGTGTTGAGTGTTGAGTGTTGGGTGTTGGGTGTTGGGTGTTGGGAGTTGGGTGTTGAGTGTTGAGTGTTGAGAATCGGGTGTTGGGTGTTGCGTTTTGGGTGTTGGCTGTTGGATGTTGGATGTTGGATGTTGAGTTGTTGAGTGTTGGGTGTTGGGTGTTGAGTGTTGAGTGTTGAGTGTTGGGTGTTGGATGTTGGGTGTTGGGTGTTGGGTGTTGGGTGTTGGGTGTTGGATGTTGGATGTTGGATGTTGAATGTTGGATGTTGAGTTGTTGGGTGTTGGGTGTTGGATGTTGAGTTTTTGAGTTGTTGAGTTGTTGAGTTGTTGAGTTGTTGGGTGTTGAGTGTTGAATGTTGGGTGTTGGGTGTTGGGTGTTGCGTGTGGGGTGTTGGGTGTTGGGTATTGAGTGTTGAGTGTTGGGTATTTGGTCTTGGGTGTTGGGTGTTGGGTGTTGGGTGTTGGGAGTTGGGTGTTGAGTGTTGAGTGTTGAGAATCGGGTGTTGGGTGTTGCGTTTTGGGTGTTGGCTGTTGGATGTTGGATGTTGGATGTTGTGTTGTTGAGTGTTGGGTGTTTGGTGTTGAGTGTTGAGTGTTGAGTGTTGGGTGTTGAGTGTTGGGTGTTGGGTGTTGGGTGTTGGGTGTTTGGTGTTGGGTGTTGGGTATTGGGTATTGGGTGTTGAGTGTTGGGTGTTGGGTGTTGGGTGTTGGGAGTTGGGTGTTGAGTGTTGAGTGTTGAGAATCGGGTGTTGGGTGTTGCGTTTTGGGTGTTGGCTGTTGGATGTTGGATGTTGGATGTTGAGTTGTTGAGTGTTGGGTGTTGGGTGTTGAGTGTTGAGTGTTGAGTGTTGGGTGTTGGATGTTGGGTGTTGGGTGTTGGGTGTTGGGTGTTGGGTGTTGGATGTTGGATGTTGGATGTTGGATGTTGAGTTGTTGGGTGTTGGGTGTTGGGTGTTGGATGTTGAGTTGTTGAGTTGTTGAGTTGTTGAGTTGTTGAGTTGTTGGGTGTTGAGTGTTGAATGTTGGGTGTTGGGTGTTGGGTGTTGCGTGTGGGGTGTTGGGTGTTGGGTGTTGGGTGTTGGGTATTGAGTGTTGAGTGTTGAGTGTTGAGTGTTGGGTGTTGGGTGTTGGATGTTGGTTGTTGGATGTTGAGTTGTTGGGTGTTGAGTGTTGAGTGTTGATTGTTGAGTGCTGAGTTGTTGGGTGTTGGGTGTTGGGTGTTGGGTGTTGGGTGTTGGGTGTTGGGTGTTGGGTGTTGGGTGTTGGATGTTGGATGTTGGATGTTGGATGTTGAGTTGTTGGGTGTTGGGTGTTGGGTGTTGGATGTTGAGTTTTTGAGTTGTTGAGTTGTTGAGTTGTTGGGTGTTGAGTGTTGAATGTTGGGTGTTGGGTGTTGGGTGTTGCGTGTGGGGTGTTGGGTGTTGGGTGTTGGGTATTGAGTGTTGAGTGTTGAGTGTTGAGTGTTGGGTGTTGGGTGTTGGATGTTGGTTGTTGGATGTTGAGTTGTTGGGTGTTGAGTGTTGAGTGTTGATTGTTGAGTGCTGAGTTGTTGGGTGTTGGGTGTTGGATGTTGAGTTGTTGAGTGTTGAGTGTTGAGTGTTGAGTGTTGGGTGTTGGGTGTTGGGTGTTGGGTGTTGAGTTGTTGGGTGGTGGGTGTTGGGTGTTGCTTGTTCAGTGTTGGGTGTTGGGTGTTGGATGTTGGATGTTGGATGTTGAGTTGTTGGGTGTTGGGTGTTGGATGTTGAGTTGTTGAGTTGTTGAGTGTTGAGTTGTTGAGTGTTGAGGTGTTGGGTGTTGGGTGTTGGGTGTTGGGGGTTGGGTGTTGGGTGTTGGGTGTTGGGTGTTGAGTGTTGAGTGTTGTGTGTCGAGTTGTTGGGTGTTGGGTGTTGGGTGTTGGATGTTGAGTTGTTGAGTGTTGAGTGTTGAGTGTTGAGTGTTGAGTTGTTGGGTGTTGGGTGTTGGGTGTTGGGTGTTGGATGTTGAGTTGTTGAGTGTTGAGTGTTGAGTGTTGAGTGTTGAGTTGTTGGGTGTTGAGTGTTGATGTTGAGTTGTTGGATGTTGAGTTGTTGAGTGTTGAGTTTGTTGAGTGTTGAGTGTTGGGTGTTGGGTGGTGGGTGTTGGGTGGTGGGTGTTGCTTGTTCAGTGTTGGGTGTTGGGTGTTGGGTGTTGGGTGTTGGGTGTTGGGTGTTGAGTGTTGAGTGTTGAGTCTTGAGTGTTGAGTGTTGGGTGTTGGGTGTTGGGTGTTGGGTGTTGGGTGTTGGGTGTTGAGTGTTGGGTGTTGGGTGTTGGGTGTTGGATGTTGGGTGTTGGATGTTGGATGTTGGATGTTGGATGTTGGATGTTGGATGTTGGATGTTGGATGTTGGATGTTGAGTTGTTGGGTGTTGGGTGTTGGATGTTGGATGTTGGGTGTTGGGTGTTGGGTGTTGGGTGTTGAGTGTTGAGTGTTGAGTGTTGAGTGTTGGGTGTTGGGTGTTGGGTGTTGGTTGTTGGGTTTTGGGTGTTGGGTGTTGGGTGTTGGGTGTTGGGTGTTGAGTGTTGGGTGTTGGGTTTTGGGTGTTGGGTGTTGGATGTTGGGTGTTGGGTGTTGGATGTTGTGTTGTTGTGTGTTGAGTGTTGAGTGTTGAGTGTTGAGTTGTTGGGTGTTGGGTGTTGGGTTTTGGGTGTTGGGTGTTGGATGTTGGGTGTTGGATGTTGGGTGTTGGATATTGAATGTTGGATGTTGGGCCTGTATTCCTGATGAAGGGCTTTTGCCCGAAACGTTGATTTCGCTGCTCGTTGGATGCTGCCTGAACTGCTGTGCACTTCCAGCACCACTAATCCAGTGTTGGGTGATGGATGTTGAGTTGTTGCGTATTGAGTGTTGAGTGTTGAGTGTTGGGTGTTGGGTGTTGGGTGTTGGGTGTTGGGTGTTGGGTGTTGGGTGTTGGGTGTTGGGTGTTGAATGTTGGATGTTGGATGTTGGATGTTGGGTGTTGGATGTTGGGTGTTGGGTGTTGCATGTTGAGTTGTTTAGTGTTGAGTGTTGAGTGTTGATTGTTGCGTGTTGGGTGTTGAGTGTTGAGTGTTGAGTGTTGAGTGTTGAGTGTTGAGTGTTCAGTGTTGAGTGTTGAGTGTTGAGTGTTGAGTGTTGGATTTTGGATGTTGGGTGTTGGGTGTTGGGTGTTGGGTGTTGGATGTTGGATGTTGGATGTTGGATGTTGGATGTTGGATGTTGAGTTATTGGGTGTTGGGTGTTGAGTGTTGGATGTTGAGTGTTGAGTGTTGAGTGTTGAGTGTTGAGTGTTGGGTGTTGGGTGTTGGGTGTTGGGTGTTGGGTGTTGGCTGTTGGATGTTGGATGTTGGATGTCAGATGTTGAGTTGTTCGGTGTTGGGTGTTGCGTGTTGAGTGTTGAGTGTTGAGTGTTGAGTGTTGGGTGTTGGGTGTTGGGTGTTGGGTGTTGGGTGTTGGATGTTGGATGTTGGATGTTGGATGTTGGATGTTGGATGTTGGATGTTGAGTTATTGGGTGTTGAGTGTTGAGTGTTGAGTGTTGAGTGTTGAGTATTGGGTGTTGGATGTTGGGTGTTGGATGTTGGATGTTGGGTGTTGGGTGTTGGATGTTGGATGTTGGGTGTTGGATGTTGGGTGTTGGATGTTGAGTTGTTGGGTGTTGGGTGTTGGGTGTTGGGTGTTGAGTGTTGAGTATAGGGTGTTGGGCGTTGGGTGTTGGGTGTTGGGTGTTGCGTGTGGGGTGTTGGGTGTTGGGTGTTGGGTATTGAGTGTTGAGTGTTGAGTGTTGGGGGTTGGGTGTTGGATGTTGGTTGTTGGATGTTGAGTTGTTGGGTGTTGAGTGTTGAGTGTTGAGTGTTGAGTTGTTGGGTGTTGGGTGTTCGATGTTGAGTTGTTGAGTGTTGAGTGTTGAGTGTTGTCTGTTGGCTGTTGGATGTTGGCTGTTGGATGTTGGGTGTTGGATGTTGGGTGTTGGATGTTGAGTTGTTGGGTGTTGAGTGTTGAGTGTTGAGTGTTGGGTGTTGGGTGTTGGCTGTTGGATGTTGGGTGTTGGATGTTGGGTGTTGGATGTTGAGTTGTTGGGTGTTGAGTGTTGAGTGTTGAGTGTTGGGTGTTGGGTGTTGGGTGTTGGGTGTTGGGTGTTGGGTGTTGGGTGTTGGGTGTTGGGTGTTCAGTGTTGAGTGTTGAGTATTGGGTGTTGGGTGTTGGGTGTTGGACGTCGAGTTGTTTGGTGTTTGAAGTTGTGTGTTGGGTGTTGTGTGTTGGGTGTTGAGTTTGGGTGTTGGGTGTTGGGTTTTAGGTGTTGGGTGTTGGTTGTTGGGTGTTGGATGTTGAGTTGTTGAGTGTTGAGTTGTTGAGTGTTGAGTGTTGAGTGTTGGGTGTTGGGTGTTTGGTGTTGGTTGTTGAGTGTTGAGTGTTGGGTGTTGGATGTTGAGTTGTTGAGTGTTGAGTTGTTGAGTGTTGAGTGTTGAGTGTTGGGTGTTGGGTGGTGGGTGGTGTGTGTTGGGTGGTGGGTGTTGCTTGTTCAGTGTTGGGTGTTGGGTGTTGGGTGTTGGGTGTTTGGTGTTGGGTGTTTGGTGTTGGATGTTTGGTGTTGGGTGTTGGGTGTTGGGTGTTGGATGTTGGATGTTGGATGTTGGATGTTGGATGTTGGATGTTGAGTTATTGGGTGTTGGGTGTTGAGTGTTGGATGTTGAGTGTTGAGTGTTGAGTGTTGAGTGTTGGGTGTTGGGTGTTGGGTGTTGGGAGATGGGTGTTGAGTGTTGAGTGTTGAGAATCGGGTGTTGGGTGTTGCGTTTTGGGTGTTGGCTGTTGGATGTTGGATGTTGGATGTTGAGTTGTTGAGTGTTGGGTGTTGGGTGTTGAGTGTTGAGTGTTGAGTGTTGGGTGTTGGATGTTGGGTGTTGGGTGTTGTGTGTTGAGTGTTGAGTGTTGAGTGTTGAGTTGTTGGGTGTTGGGTGTTGGGTTTTGGGTGTTGGGTGTTGGATGTTGGGTGTTGGATGTTGGGTGTTGGATGTTGAATGTTGGATGTTGGGCCTGTATTCCTGATGAAGGGCTTTTGCCCGAAACGTTGATTTCGCTGCTCGTTGGATGCTGCCTGAACTGCTGTGCACTTCCAGCACCACTAATCCAGTGTTGGGTGATGGATGTTGAGTTGTTGCGTATTGAGTGTTGAGTGTTGAGTGTTGAGTGTTGAGTGTTGGGTGTTGGGTGTTGGGTGTTGGGTGTTGGGTGTTGGGTGTTGGGTGTTGGGTGTTGGGTGTTGAATGTTGGATGTTGGATGTTGGATGTTGGGTGTTGGATGTTGGGTGTTGGGTGTTGCATGTTGAGTTGTTTAGTGTTGAGGGTTGAGTGTTGATTGTTGCGTGTTGGGTGTTGAGTGTTGAGTGTTGAGTGTTGAGTGTTGAGTGTCGAGTGTTCAGTGTTGAGTGTTGAGTGTTGAGTGTTGAGTGTTGAGTGTTGGATTTTGGATGTTGGGTGTTGGGTGTTGGGTGTTGGATGTTGGATGTTGGATGTTGGATGTTGGATGTTGGATGTTGAGTTATTGGGTGTTGGGTGTTGAGTGTTGGATGTTGAGTGTTGAGTGTTGAGTGTTGAGTGTTGAGTGTTGGGTGTTGGGTGTTGGGTGTTGGGTGTTGGGTGTTGGGTGTTGGGTGTTGGCTGTTGGATGTTGGATGTTGGATGTCAGATGTTGAGTTGTTCGGTGTTGGGTGTTGCGTGTTGAGTGTTGAGTGTTGAGTGTTGAGTGTTGGGTGTTGGGTGTTGGGTGTTGGGTGTTGGGTGTTGGGTGTTGGATGTTGGATGTTGGATGTTGGATGTTGGATGTTGGATGTTGGATGTTGGATGTTGGATGTTGAGTTATTGGGTGTTGGGTGTTGAGTGTTGAGTGTTGAGTGTTGAGTGTTGAGTATTGGGTGTTGGATGTTGGGTGTTGGATGTTGGATGTTGGGTGTTGGGTGTTGGATGTTGGATGTTGGGTGTTGGATGTTGGGTGTTGGATGTTGAGTTGTTGGGTGTTGGGTGTTGGGTGTTGGGTGTTGAGTGTTGAGTATAGGGTGTTGGGTGTTGGGTGTTGGGTGTTGGGTGTTGCGTGTGGGGTGTTGGGTGTTGGGTGTTGGGTGTTGGGTATTGAGTGTTGAGTGTTGAGTGTTGGGGGTTGGGTGTTGGATGTTGGTTGTTGGATGTTGAGTTGTTGGGTGTTGAGTGTTGAGTGTTGAGTGTTGAGTTGTTGGGTGTTGGGTGTTCGATGTTGAATTGTTGAGTGTTGAGTGTTGAGTGTTGTCTGTTGGCTGTTGGATGTTGGCTGTTGGATGTTGGGTGTTGAATGTTGGGTGTTGGATGTTGAGTTGTTGGGTGTTGAGTGTTGAGTGTTGGGTGTTGGGTGTTGGGTGTTGGGTGTTGGGTGTTGGGTGTTGGGTGTTGGGTGTTGGGTGTTCAGTGTTGAGTGTTGAGTATTGGGTGTTGGGTGTTGGGTGTTGGACGTCGAGTTGTTTGGTGTTTGAAGTTGTGTGTTGGGTGTTGTGTGTTGGGTGTTGAGTTTGGGTGTTGGGTGTTGGGTTTTAGGTGTTGGGTGTTGGTTGTTGGGTGTTGGATGTTGAGTTGTTGAGTGTTGAGTTGTTGAGTGTTGAGTGTTGAGTGTTGGGTGTTGGGTGTTTGGTGTTGGTTGTTGAGTGTTGAGTGTTGGGTGTTGGATGTTGAGTTGTTGAGTGTTGAGTTGTTGAGTGTTGAGTGTTGAGTGTTGGGTGTTGGGTGGTGGGTGGTGTGTGTTGGGTGGTGGGTGTTGCTTGTTCAGTGTTGGGTGTTGGGTGTTGGGTGTTGGGTGTTTGGTGTTGGGTGTTTGGTGTTGGATGTTTGGTGTTGGGTGTTGGGTGTTGGGTGTTGGATGTTGGATGTTGGATGTTGGATGTTGAGTTATTGGGTGTTGGGTGTTGAGTGTTGGATGTTGAGTGTTGAGTGTTGAGTGTTGAGTGTTGGGTGTTGGGTGTTGGGTGTTGGGAGTTGGGTGTTGAGTGTTGAGTGTTGAGAATCGGGTGTTGGGTGTTGCGTTTTGGGTGTTGGCTGTTGGATGTTGGATGTTGGATGTTGAGTTGTTGAGTGTTGGGTGTTGGGTGTTGAGTGTTGAGTGTTGAGTGTTGGGTGTTGGATGTTGGGTGTTGGGTGTTGGGTGTTGGGTGTTGGGTGTTGGATGTTGGATGTTGGATGTTGAATGTTGGATGTTGAGTTGTTGGGTGTTGGGTGTTGGATGTTGAGTTTTTGAGTTGTTGAGTTGTTGAGTTGTTGAGTTGTTGGGTGTTGAGTGTTGAATGTTGGGTGTTGGGTGTTGGGTGTTGCGTGTGGGGTGTTGGGTGTTGGGTGTTGGGTGTTGGGTATTGAGTGTTGAGTGTTGGGTATTTGGTCTTGGGTGTTGGGTGTTGGGTGTTGGGTGTTGGGAGTTGGGTGTTGAGTGTTGAGTGTTGAGAATCGGGTGTTGGGTGTTGCGTTTTGGGTGTTGGCTGTTGGATGTTGGATGTTGGATGTTGTGTTGTTGAGTGTTGGGTGTTTGGTGTTGAGTGTTGAGTGTTGAGTGTTGGGTGTTGAGTGTTGGGTGTTGGGTGTTGGGTGTTGGGTGTTGGGTGTTGGGTGTTTGGTGTTGGGTGTTGGGTATTGGGTATTGGGTGTTGAGTGTTGGGTGTTGGGTGTTGGGTGTTGGGAGTTGGGTGTTGAGTGTTGAGTGTTGAGAATCGGGTGTTGGGTGTTGCGTTTTGGGTGTTGGCTGTTGGATGTTGGATGTTGGATGTTGAGTTGTTGAGTGTTGGGTGTTGGGTGTTGAGTGTTGAGTGTTGAGTGTTGGGTGTTGGATGTTGGGTGTTGGGTGTTGGGTGTTGGGTGTTGGGTGTTGGATGTTGGATGTTGGATGTTGGATGTTGAGTTGTTGGGTGTTGGGTGTTGGGTGTTGGATGTTGAGTTGTTGAGTTGTTGAGTTGTTGAGTTGTTGAGTTGTTGGGTGTTGAGTGTTGAATGTTGGGTGTTGGGTGTTGGGTGTTGCGTGTGGGGTGTTGGGTGTTGGGTGTTGGGTGTTGGGTATTGAGTGTTGAGTGTTGAGTGTTGAGTGTTGGGTGTTGGGTGTTGGATGTTGGTTGTTGGATGTTGAGTTGTTGGGTGTTGAGTGTTGAGTGTTGATTGTTGAGTGCTGAGTTGTTGGGTGTTGGGTGTTGGGTGTTGGGTGTTGGGTGTTGGGTGTTGGGTGTTGGATGTTGGATGTTGGATGTTGGATGTTGAGTTGTTGGGTGTTGGGTGTTGGGTGTTGGATGTTGAGTTTTTGAGTTGTTGAGTTGTTGAGTTGTTGAGTTGTTGGGTGTTGAGTGTTGAATGTTGGGTGTTGGGTGTTGGGTGTTGCGTGTGGGGTGTTGGGTGTTGGGTGTTGGGTGTTGGGTATTGAGTGTTGAGTGTTGAGTGTTGGGTGTTGGGTGTTGGATGTTGGTTGTTGGATGTTGAGTTGTTGGGTGTTGAGTGTTGAGTGTTGATTGTTGAGTGCTGAGTTGTTGGGTGTTGGGTGTTGGATGTTGAGTTGTTGAGTGTTGAGTGTTGAGTGTTGAGTGTTGGGTGTTGGGTGTTGGGTGTTGGGTGTTGAGTTGTTGGGTGGTGGGTGTTGGGTGTTGCTTGTTCAGTGTTGGGTGTTGGGTGTTGGATGTTGGATGTTGGATGTTGAGTTGTTGGGTGTTGGGTGTTGGATGTTGAGTTGTTGAGTTGTTGAGTGTTGAGTTGTTGAGTGTTGAGGTGTTGGGTGTTGGGTGTTGGGTGTTGGGGGTTGGGTGTTGGGTGTTGGGTGTTGGGTGTTGAGTGTTGAGTGTTGTGTGTCGAGTTGTTGGGTGTTGGGTGTTGGGTGTTGGATGTTGAGTTGTTGAGTGTTGAGTGTTGAGTGTTGAGTGTTGAGTTGTTGGGTGTTGGGTGTTGGGTGTTGGGTGTTGGATGTTGAGTTGTTGAGTGTTGAGTGTTGAGTGTTGAGTGTTGAGTTGTTGGGTGTTGAGTGTTGATGTTGAGTTGTTGGATGTTGAGTTGTTGAGTGTTGAGTTTGTTGAGTGTTGAGTGTTGGGTGTTGGGTGGTGGGTGTTGGGTGGTGGGTGTTGCTTGTTCAGTGTTGGGTGTTGGGTGTTGGGTGTTGGGTGTTGGGTGTTGGGTGTTGGGTGTTGAGTGTTGAGTGTTGAGTCTTGAGTGTTGAGTGTTGGGTGTTGGGTGTTGGGTGTTGGGTGTTGGGTGTTGGGTGTTGAGTGTTGGGTGTTGGGTGTTGGGTGTTGGATGTTGGGTGTTGGATGTTGGATGTTGGATGTTGGATGTTGGATGTTGGATGTTGAGTTGTTGGGTGTTGGGTGTTGGATGTTGGATGTTGGGTGTTGGGTGTTGGGTGTTGGGTGTTGAGTGTTGAGTGTTGAGTGTTGAGTGTTGGGTGTTGGGTGTTGGGTGTTGGTTGTTGGGTGTTGGGTGTTGGGTGTTGGGTGTTGGGTGTTGGGTGTTGGGTGTTGAGTGTTGGGTGTTGGGTTTTGGGTGTTGGGTGTTGGATGTTGGGTGTTGGGTGTTGGATGTTGTGTTGTTGTGTGTTGAGTGTTGAGTGTTGAGTGTTGAGTTGTTGGGTGTTGGGTGTTGGGTTTTGGGTGTTGGGTGTTGGATGTTGGGTGTTGGATGTTGGGTGTTGGATGTTGAATGTTGGATGTTGGGCCTGTATTCCTGATGAAGGGCTTTTGCCCGAAACGTTGATTTCGCTGCTCGTTGGATGCTGCCTGAACTGCTGTGCACTTCCAGCACCACTAATCCAGTGTTGGGTGATGGATGTTGAGTTGTTGCGTATTGAGTGTTGAGTGTTGAGTGTTGGGTGTTGGGTGTTGGGTGTTGGGTGTTGGGTGTTGGGTGTTGGGTGTTGGGTGTTGGGTGTTGGGTGTTGGGTGTTGGGTGTTGAATGTTGGATGTTGGATGTTGGATGTTGGGTGTTGGATGTTGGGTGTTGGGTGTTGCATGTTGAGTTGTTTAGTGTTGAGTGTTGAGTGTTGATTGTTGCGTGTTGGGTGTTGAGTGTTGAGTGTTGAGTGTTGAGTGTTGAGTGTTGAGTGTTCAGTGTTGAGTGTTGAGTGTTGAGTGTTGAGTGTTGGATTTTGGATGTTGGGTGTTGGGTGTTGGGTGTTGGGTGTTGGATGTTGGATGTTGGATGTTGGATGTTGAGTTATTGGGTGTTGGGTGTTGAGTGTTGGATGTTGAGTGTTGAGTGTTGAGTGTTGAGTGTTGAGTGTTGGGTGTTGGGTGTTGGGTGTTGGGTGTTGGGTGTTGGGTGTTGGCTGTTGGATGTTGGATGTTGGATGTCAGATGTTGAGTTGTTCGGTGTTGGGTGTTGCGTGTTGAGTGTTGAGTGTTGAGTGTTGAGTGTTGAGTGTTGGGTGTTGGGTGTTGGGTGTTGGGTGTTGGGTGTTGGGTGTTGGATGTTGGATGTTGGATGTTGGATGTTGGATGTTGGATGTTGGATGTTGAGTTATTGGGTGTTGGGTGTTGAGTGTTGAGTGTTGAGTGTTGAGTGTTGAGTATTGGGTGTTGGATGTTGGGTGTTGGATGTTGGATGTTGGGTGTTGGGTGTTGGATGTTGGATGTTGGGTGTTGGATGTTGGGTGTTGGATGTTGAGTTGTTGGGTGTTGGGTGTTGGGTGTTGGGTGTTGAGTGTTGAGTATAGGGTGTTGGGTGTTGGGTGTTGGGTGTTGCGTGTGGGGTGTTGGGTGTTGGGTGTTGGGTGTTGGGTATTGAGTGTTGAGTGTTGAGTGTTGGGGGTTGGGTGTTGGATGTTGGTTGTTGGATGTTGAGTTGTTGGGTGTTGAGTGTTGAGTGTTGAGTGTTGAGTTGTTGGGTGTTGGGTGTTCGATGTTGAGTTGTTGAGTGTTGAGTGTTGAGTGTTGTCTGTTGGCTGTTGGATGTTGGCTGTTGGATGTTGGGTGTTGGATGTTGGGTGTTGGATGTTGAGTTGTTGGGTGTTGAGTGTTGAGTGTTGAGTGTTGGGTGTTGGGTGTTGGCTGTTGGATGTTGGGTGTTGGATGTTGGGTGTTGGATGTTGAGTTGTTGGGTGTTGAGTGTTGAGTGTTGAGTGTTGGGTGTTGGGTGTTGGGTGTTGGGTGTTGGGTGTTGGGTGTTGGGTGTTGGGTGTTGGGTGTTGGGTGTTCAGTGTTGAGTGTTGAGTATTGGGTGTTGGGTGTTGGGTGTTGGACGTCGAGTTGTTTGGTGTTTGAAGTTGTGTGTTGGGTGTTGTGTGTTGGGTGTTGAGTTTGGGTGTTGGGTGTTGGGTTTTAGGTGTTGGGTGTTGGTTGTTGGGTGTTGGATGTTGAGTTGTTGAGTGTTGAGTTGTTGAGTGTTGAGTGTTGAGTGTTGGGTGTTGGGTGTTTGGTGTTGGTTGTTGAGTGTTGAGTGTTGGGTGTTGGATGTTGAGTTGTTGAGTGTTGAGTTGTTGAGTGTTGAGTGTTGAGTGTTGGGTGTTGGGTGGTGGGTGGTGTGTGTTGGGTGGTGGGTGTTGCTTGTTCAGTGTTGGGTGTTGGGTGTTGGGTGTTGGGTGTTTGGTGTTGGGTGTTTGGTGTTGGATGTTTGGTGTTGGGTGTTGGGTGTTGGGTGTTGGATGTTGGATGTTGGATGTTGGATGTTGGATGTTGAGTTATTGGGTGTTGGGTGTTGAGTGTTGGATGTTGAGTGTTGAGTGTTGAGTGTTGAGTGTTGGGTGTTGGGTGTTGGGTGTTGGGAGTTGGGTGTTGAGTGTTGAGTGTTGAGAATCGGGTGTTGGGTGTTGCGTTTTGGGTGTTGGCTGTTGGATGTTGGATGTTGGATGTTGAGTTGTTGAGTGTTGGGTGTTGGGTGTTGAGTGTTGAGTGTTGAGTGTTGGGTGTTGGATGTTGGGTGTTGGGTGTTGTGTGTTGAGTGTTGAGTGTTGAGTGTTGAGTTGTTGGGTGTTGGGTGTTGGGTTTTGGGTGTTGGGTGTTGGATGTTGGGTGTTGGATGTTGGGTGTTGGATGTTGAATGTTGGATGTTGGGCCTGTATTCCTGATGAAGGGCTTTTGCCCGAAACGTTGATTTCGCTGCTCGTTGGATGCTGCCTGAACTGCTGTGCACTTCCAGCACCACTAATCCAGTGTTGGGTGATGGATGTTGAGTTGTTGCGTATTGAGTGTTGAGTGTTGAGTGTTGAGTGTTGGGTGTTGGGTGTTGGGTGTTGGGTGTTGGGTGTTGGGTGTTGGGTGTTGGGTGTTGAATGTTGGATGTTGGATGTTGGATGTTGGGTGTTGGATGTTGCGTGTTGGGTGTTGCATGTTGAGTTGTTTAGTGTTGAGTGTTGAGTGTTGATTGTTGCGTGTTGGGTGTTGAGTGTTGAGTGTTGAGTGTTGAGTGTTGAGTGTCGAGTGTTCAGTGTTGAGTGTTGAGTGTTGAGTGTTGAGTGTTGAGTGTTGGATTTTGGATGTTGGGTGTTGGGTGTTGGGTGTTGGGTGTTGGATGTTGGATGTTGGATGTTGGATGTTGGATGTTGGATGTTGAGTTATTGGGTGTTGGGTGTTGAGTGTTGGATGTTGAGTGTTGAGTGTTGAGTGTTGAGTGTTGAGTGTTGGGTGTTGGGTGTTGGGTGTTGGGTGTTGGGTGTTGGGTGTTGGCTGTTGGCTGTTGGATGTTGGATGTTGGATGTCAGATGTTGAGTTGTTCGGTGTTGGGTGTTGCGTGTTGAGTGTTGAGTGTTGAGTGTTGAGTGTTGAGTGTTGGGTGTTGGGTGTTGGGTGTTGGGTGTTGGGTGTTGGGTGTTGGGTGTTGGGTGTTGGATGTTGGATGTTGGATGTTGGATGTCGGATGTTGGATGTTGGATGTTGGATGTTGGATGTTGGATGTTGAGTTATTGGGTGTTGGGTGTTGAGTGTTGAGTGTTGAGTGTTGAGTGTTGAGTATTGGGTGTTGGATGTTGGGTGTTGGATGTTGGATGTTGGGTGTTGGGTGTTGGATGTTGGATGTTGGGTGTTGGATGTTGGGTGTTGGATGTTGAGTTGTTGGGTGTTGGGTGTTGGGTGTTGGGTGTTGAGTGTTGAGTATAGGGTGTTGGGTGTTGGGTGTTGGGTGTTGGGTGTTGCGTGTGGGGTGTTGGGTGTTGGGTGTTGGGTGTTGGGTATTGAGTGTTGAGTGTTGAGTGTTGGGGGTTGGGTGTTGGATGTTGGTTGTTGGATGTTGAGTTGTTGGGTGTTGAGTGTTGAGTGTTGAGTTGTTGGGTGTTGGGTGTTCGATGTTGAGTTGTTGAGTGTTGAGTGTTGAGTGTTGTCTGTTGGCTGTTGGATGTTGGCTGTTGGATGTTGGGTGTTGGATGTTGGGTGTTGGATGTTGAGTTGTTGGGTGTTGAGTGTTGAGTGTTGGGTGTTGGGTGTTGGGTGTTGGGTGTTGGGTGTTGGGTGTTGGGTGTTCAGTGTTGAGTGTTGAGTATTGGGTGTTGGGTGTTGGGTGTTGGACGTCGAGTTGTTTGGTGTTTGAAGTTGTGTGTTGGGTGTTGTGTGTTGGGTGTTGAGTTTGGGTGTTGGGTGTTGGGTTTTAGGTGTTGGGTGTTGGTTGTTGGGTGTTGGATGTTGAGTTGTTGAGTGTTGAGTTGTTGAGTGTTGAGTGTTGAGTGTTGGGTGTTGGGTGTTTGGTGTTGGTTGTTGAGTGTTGAGTGTTGGGTGTTGGATGTTGAGTTGTTGAGTGTTGAGTTGTTGAGTGTTGAGTGTTGAGTGTTGGGTGTTGGGTGGTGGGTGGTGTGTGTTGGGTGGTGGGTGTTGCTTGTTCAGTGTTGGGTGTTGGGTGTTGGGTGTTGGGTGTTTGGTGTTGGGTGTTTGGTGTTGGATGTTTGGTGTTGGGTGTTGGGTGTTGGGTGTTGGATGTTGGATGTTGGATGTTGGATGTTGGATGTTGGATGTTGAGTTATTGGGTGTTGGGTGTTGAGTGTTGGATGTTGAGTGTTGAGTGTTGAGTGTTGAGTGTTGGGTGTTGGGTGTTGGGTGTTGGGAGTTGGGTGTTGAGTGTTGAGTGTTGAGAATCGGGTGTTGGGTGTTGCGTTTTGGGTGTTGGCTGTTGGATGTTGGATGTTGGATGTTGAGTTGTTGAGTGTTGGGTGTTGGGTGTTGAGTGTTGAGTGTTGAGTGTTGGGTGTTGGATGTTGGGTGTTGGGTGTTGGGTGTTGGGTGTTGGGTGTTGGATGTTGGATGTTGGATGTTGAATGTTGGATGTTGAGTTGTTGGGTGTTGGGTGTTGGATGTTGAGTTTTTGAGTTGTTGAGTTGTTGAGTTGTTGAGTTGTTGGGTGTTGAGTGTTGAATGTTGGGTGTTGGGTGTTGGGTGTTGCGTGTGGGGTGTTGGGTGTTGGGTGTTGGGTGTTGGGTATTGAGTGTTGAGTGTTGGGTATTTGGTCTTGGGTGTTGGGTGTTGGGTGTTGGGTGTTGGGAGTTGGGTGTTGAGTGTTGAGTGTTGAGAATCGGGTGTTGGGTGTTGCGTTTTGGGTGTTGGCTGTTGGATGTTGGATGTTGGATGTTGTGTTGTTGAGTGTTGGGTGTTTGGTGTTGAGTGTTGAGTGTTGAGTGTTGGGTGTTGAGTGTTGGGTGTTGGGTGTTGGGTGTTTGGTGTTGGGTGTTGGGTATTGGGTATTGGGTGTTGAGTGTTGGGTGTTGGGTGTTGGGTGTTGGGAGTTGGGTGTTGAGTGTTGAGTGTTGAGAATCGGGTGTTGGGTGTTGCGTTTTGGGTGTTGGCTGTTGGATGTTGGATGTTGGATGTTGAGTTGTTGAGTGTTGGGTGTTGGGTGTTGAGTGTTGAGTGTTGAGTGTTGGGTGTTGGATGTTGGGTGTTGGGTGTTGGGTGTTGGGTGTTGGGTGTTGGATGTTGGATGTTGGATGTTGGATGTTGAGTTGTTGGGTGTTGGGTGTTGGGTGTTGGATGTTGAGTTGTTGAGTTGTTGAGTTGTTGAGTTGTTGAGTTGTTGGGTGTTGAGTGTTGAATGTTGGGTGTTGGGTGTTGGGTGTTGCGTGTGGGGTGTTGGGTGTTGGGTGTTGGGTGTTGGGTATTGAGTGTTGAGTGTTGAGTGTTGGGTGTTGGGTGTTGGATGTTGGTTGTTGGATGTTGAGTTGTTGGGTGTTGAGTGTTGAGTGTTGATTGTTGAGTGCTGAGTTGTTGGGTGTTGGGTGTTGGATGTTGAGTTGTTGAGTGTTGAGTGTTGAGTGTTGAGTGTTGGGTGTTGGGTGTTGGGTGTTGGGTGTTGAGTTGTTGGGTGGTGGGTGTTGGGTGTTGCTTGTTCAGTGTTGGGTGTTGGGTGTTGGATGTTGGATGTTGGATGTTGAGTTGTTGGGTGTTGGGTGTTGGATGTTGAGTTGTTGAGTTGTTGAGTTGTTGAGTTGTTGCGTTGTTGAGTTGTTGAGTTGTTGGGTGTTGAGTGTTGAGTGTTGAGTGTTGAGTGTTGGGTGTTGGGTGTTGGGTGTTGGGTGTTGGGTGTTGGGTGTTGGGTGTTGGGTGTTGGATGTTGGATGTTGGATGTTGAGTTGTTGAGTTGCTGAGTTGTTGGGTGTTGGGTGTTGAGTGTTGAGTGTTGAGTGTTGGGTGTTGGGTGTTGGATGTTGGATGTTGGGTGTTGGGTGTTGGGTGTTCGATGTTGGGTGTTGGGTGTTGGGTGTTGGGTGTTGGGTGTTGGATGTTGGGTGTTGGATGTTGAGTTGTTGGGTGTTGGGTGTTGGGTGTTGGGTGTTGAGTGTTGGGTGTTGGGTGTTGGGTGTTGGGTGTTGGGTGTTGGATTTTGGATGTTGGATGTTGGATGTTGGCTGTTGGATGTTGAGTGTTGGATGTTGAGTTGTTGAGTTGTTGAGTGTTGACTGTTGAGTGTTGAGTGTTGAGTGTTGGGTGTTGGGTGTTGAATGTTGGATGTTGGGTGGTGGATGTTGAGTTGTTGAGTTGTTGGGTGTTGAGTGTTGAGTGTTGAGTGTTGAGTGTTGAGTGTTGAGTGTTGAGTGTTGAGTGTTGAGTGTTGAGTGTTGAGTGTTGTGTGTTGAGTGTTGAGTGTTGAGTGTTGATTGTTGAGTATTGGGTGTTGGGTGTTGGGTGTTGGGTGTTGGATGTTGGATGTTGGATGTTGGATGTTGAGTTGTTGAGTTGTTGAGTTGTTGAGTTGTTGGGTGTTGAGTGTTGAGTGTTGAGTGTTGATTGTTGAGTATTGGGTGTTGGGTGTTGGGTGTTGGATGTTGGATTTTGATATGTTGGATGTTGGATGTTGAGTTGTTGGGTGTTGGATGTTGAGTTGTTGAGTGTTGGGTGTTGGATGTTGAGTTGTTGAGTGTTGAGTTGTTGAGTGTTGAGTGTTGAGTGTTGGGTGTTGGGTGGTGGGTGGTGTGTGTTGGGTGGTGGGTGTTGCTTGTTCAGTGTTGGGTGTTGGGTGTTGGGTGTTGGGTGTTTGGTGTTGGGTGTTGTGTGTTGGGTGTTGGATGTTGGATGTTGGATGTTGGATGTTGGATGTTGGATGTTGAGTTATTGGGTGTTGGGTGTTGAGTGTTGGATGTTGAGTGTTGAGTGTTGAGTGTTGAGTGTTGAGTGTTGAGTGTTGGGTGTTGGGTGTTGGGAGTTGGGTGTTGAGTGTTGAGTGTTGAGAATCGGGTGTTGGGTGTTGCGTTTTGGGTGTTGGCTGTTGGATGTTGGATGTTGGATGTTGAGTTGTTGAGTGTTGGGTTTTGGGTGTTGGGTGTTGAGTGTTGAGTGTTGAGTGTTGAGTGTTGGATGTTGGATGTTGGGTGTTGGGTGTTGGGTGTTGGGTGTTGGGTGTTGGGTGTTGGATGTTGGATGTTGGATGTTGGATGTTGGATGTTGAGTTGTTGGGTGTTGGGTGTTGGATGTTGAGTTTTTGAGTTGTTGAGTTGTTGAGTTGTTGGGTGTTGAGTGTTGAATGTTGGGTGTTGGGTGTTGGGTGTTGCGTGTGGGGTGTTGGGTGTTGGGTGTTGGGTGTTGGGTATTGAGTGTTGAGTGTTGGGTATTTGGTCTTGGGTGTTGGGTGTTGGGTGTTGGGTGTTGGGAGTTGGGTGTTGAGTGTTGAGTGTTGAGAATCGGGTGTTGGGTGTTGCGTTTTGGGTGTTGGCTGTTGGATGTTGGATGTTGGATGTTGTGTTGTTGAGTGTTGGGTGTTTGGTGTTGAGTGTTGAGTGTTGAGTGTTGGGTGTTGGGTGTTGGGTGTTGGGTGTTTGGTGTTGGGTGTTGGGTATTGGGTATTGGGTGTTGAGTGTTGGGTGTTGGGTGTTGTGTGTTGGGAGTTGGGTGTTGAGTGTTGAGTGTTGAGAATCGGGTGTTGGGTGTTGCGTTTTGGGTGTTGGCTGTTGGATGTTGGATGTTGGATGTTGAGTTGTTGAGTGTTGGGTGTTGGGTGTTGAGTGTTGAGTGTTGAGTGTTGGGTGTTGGATGTTGGGTGTTGGGTGTTGGGTGTTGGGTGTTGGATGTTGGATGTTGGATGTTGGATGTTGAGTTGTTGGGTGTTGGGTGTTGGGTGTTGGATGTTGAGTTGTTGAGTTGTTGAGTTGTTGAGTTGTTGGGTGTTGAGTGTTGAATGTTGGGTGTTGGGTGTTGGGTGTTGCGTGTGGGGTGTTGGGTGTTGGGTGTTGGGTGTTGGGTATTGAGTGTTGAGTGTTGAGTGTTGAGTGTTGGGTGTTGGGTGTTGGATGTTGGTTGTTGGATGTTGAGTTGTTGGGTGTTGAGTGTTGAGTGTTGATTGTTGAGTGCTGAGTTGTTGGGTGTTGGGTGTTGGATGTTGAGTTGTTGAGTGTTGAGTGTTGAGTGTTGAGTGTTGGGTGTTGGGTGTTGGGTGTTGGGTGTTGGGTGTTGAGTTGTTGGGTGGTGGGTGTTGGGTGTTGCTTGTTCAGTGTTGGGTGTTGGGTGTTGGATGTTGGATGTTGGATGTTGAGTTGTTGGGTGTTGGGTGTTGGATGTTGAGTTGTTGAGTTGTTGAGTTGTTGAGTTGTTGAGTTGTTGAGTTGTTGAGTTGTTGGGTGTTGAGTGTTGAGTGTTGAGTGTTGAGTGTTGGGTGTTGGGTGTTGGGTGTTGGGTGTTGGGTGTTGGGTGTTGGGTGTTGGATGTTGGATGTTGAGTTGTTGAGTTGCTGAGTTGTTGGGTGTTGGGTGTTGAGTGTTGAGTGTTGAGTGTTGGGTGTTGGATGTTGGATGTTGGGTGTTGGGTGTTGGGTGTTCGATGTTGGGTGTTGGGTGTTGGGTGTTGGGTGTTGGGTGTTGGGTGTTGGATGTTGGGTGTTGGATGTTGAGTTGTTGGGTGTTGGGTGTTGGGTGTTGGGTGTTGAGTGTTGAGTGTTGGGTGTTGGGTGTTGGGTGTTGGGTGTTGGAGTTTGGATGTTGGATGTTGGATGTTGGCTGTTGGATGTTGAGTGTTGGATGTTGAGTTGTTGAGTTGTTGAGTGTTGACTGTTGAGTGTTGAGTGTTGAGTGTTGAGTGTTGGGTGTTGGGTGTTGAATGTTGGATGTTGGGTGGTGGATGTTGAGTTGTTGAGTTGTTGGGTGTTGAGTGTTGAGTGTTGAGTGTTGAGTGTTGAGTGTTGAGTGTTGAGTGTTGAGTGTTGAGTGTTGTGTGTTGAGTGTTGAGTGTTGAGTGTTGATTGTTGGGTGTTGGCTGTTGGGTGTTGGGTGTTGGGTGTTGGATGTTGGATGTTGGATGTTGGATGTTGGATGTTGAGTTGTTGAGTTGTTGAGTTGTTGTGTTGTTGAGTTGTTGGGTGTTGAGTGTTGAGTGTTGAGTGTTGATTGTTGAGTATTGGGTGTTGGGTGTTGGGTGTTGGATGTTGGATTTTGGTATGTTGGATGTTGGATGTTGAGTTGTTGGGTGTTGGATGTTGAGTTGTTGGGTGTTGGGTGTTGGGTGTTGGGTGTTGGGTGTTGGATGTTGGATGTTGGATGTTGGATGTTGGATGTTGGATGTTGGATGTTGGATGTTGTATGTTGGATGTTGGATGTTGGATGTTGGATGTTGGATGTTGAGTTGTTGAGTTGTTGAGTTGTTGTGTTGTTGAGTTGTTGGGTGTTGGGTGTTGGGTGTTGGGTGTTCAGTGTTGAGTGTTGGGTGTTGGATGTTGGGTGTTGGGTGTTGGGTGTTGGGTGTTGGGTGTTGGGTGTTGAGTGTTGGGTGTTGAGTGTTGAGTGTTGAGTGTTGAGTTGTTGGGTGTTGAGTGTTGAGTGTTGAGTTGTTGGGTGTTGGGTGTTGGGCGTTGGGTGTTGGATGTTGAGTTGTTGAATTGTTGCGTGTTGGGTGTTGGGTGTTGGGTGTTGGGTGTTGGGTGTTGAGTGTTGAGTGTTGAGTGTTGTGTGTTGAGTTGTTGGGTGTTGGGTGTTGGGTGTTGGATGTTGAGTTGTTGAGTGTTGAGTGTTGAGTGTTGAGTGTTGAGTGTTGAGTTGTTGGGTGTTGAGTGTTGAGTGTTGAGTGTTGAGTTGTTGGGTGTTGAGTGTTGAGTGTTGAGTTGTTGAGTGTTGAGTGTTGAGTGTTGAGTGTTGAGTGTTGAGTTTTGGGTGTTGGGTGTTGGGTGTTGGGTGTTGGGTGTTGAGTGTTGAGTGTTGAGTGTTGAGTGTTGTGTGTTGTGTGTTGAGTTGTTGGGTGTTGGTTGTTGGGTGTTGGGTGTTGGATGTTGAGTTGTTGAGTGTTGAGTGTTGAGTGTTGAGTGTTGAGTTGTTGGTTGTTGAGTGTTGAGTGTTGAGTGTTGAGTTGTTGGGTGTTGGGTGTTGGGTGTTGGGTGTTGGGTGTTGGGTGTTGGGTGTTGGGTGTTGGGTGTTGAGGTGTTGGGTGTTGAGGTGTTGGGGTGTTGGGTGTTGAGTGTTGAGTGTTGAGTGTTGTGTGTTGAGTTGTTGGGTGTTGGGTGTTGGGTGTTGGATGTTGAGTTGTTGAGTGTAGAGTGTAGAGTGTTGAGTGTTGAGTGTTGAGTGTTGAGTGTTGAGTGTTGAGTTGTTGGGTGTTGGGTGTTGGGTGTTGGATGTTGAGTTGTTGAGTGTTGAGTGTTGAGTGCTGAGTTTTTGGGTGTTGAGTGTTGAGTGTTGAGTGTTGAGTTGTTGGGTGTTGGGTGTTTGGTGTTGGGTGTTGGATGTTGAGTTGTTGAGTGTTGAGTTGTTGAGTGTTGAGTGTTGGGTGTTGGGTGGTGGGTGTTGGGTGGTGGGTGTTGCTTGTTCAGTGTTGGGTGTTGGGTGTTGGATGTTGGATGTTGGATGTTGAGTTGTTGGGTGTTGGGTGTTGAGTGTTGAGTGTTGAGTTGTTGGGTGTTGGGTGTTCGATGTTGAGTTGTTGAGTGTTGAGTGTTGAGTGTTGTCTGTTGGCTGTTGGATGTTGGCTGCTGGATGTTGGGTGTTGGATGTTGGGTGTTGGATGTTGAGTTGTTGGGTGTTGAGTGTTGAGTGTTGAGTGTTGGGTGTTGGGTGTTGGGTGTTGGGTGTTGGGTGTTGGGTGTTGGGTGTTGGGTGTTGGGTGTTCAGTGTTGAGTGTTGAGTATTGGGTGTTGGGTGTTGGGTGTTGGACGTCGAGTTGTTTGCTGTTGGAAGTTGTGTGTTGGGTGTTGTGTGTTGGGTGTTGAGTTTGGGTGTTGGGTGTTGGGTTTTAGGTGTTGGGTGTTGGTTGTTGGGTGTTGGATGTTGAGTTGTTGAGTGTTGAGTTGTTGAGTGTTGAGTGTTGAGTGTTGGGTGTTGGGTGTTTGGTGTTGGTTGTTGAGTGTTGAGTGTTGGGTGTTGGATGTTGAGTTGTTGAGTGTTGAGTTGTTGAGTGTTGAGTGTTGAGTGTTGGGTGTTGGGTGGTGGGTGGTGTGTGTTGGGTGGTGGGTGTTGCTTGTTCAGTGTTGGGTGTTGGGTGTTGGGTGTTGGGTGTTGGGTGTTTGGTGTTGGGTGTTGGGTGTTGGGTGTTGGATGTTGGATGTTGGATGTTGGATGTTGGATGTTGGATGTTGAGTTATTGGGTGTTGGGTGTTGAGTGTTGGATGTTGAGTGTTGAGTGTTGAGTGTTGAGTGTTGAGAGTTGAGTGTTGGGTGTTGGGTGTTGGGTGTTGGGAGTTGGGTGTTGAGTGTTGAGTGTTGAGAATCGGGTGTTGGGTGTTGCGTTTTGGGTGTTGGCTGTTGGATGTTGGATGTTGGATGTTGAGTTGTTGAGTGTTGGGTGTTGGGTGTTGAGTGTTGAGTGTTGAGTGTTGAGTGTTGGGTGTTGGATGTTGGGTGTTGGGTGTTGGGTGTTGGGTGTTGGGTGTTGGGTGTTGGATGTTGGATGTTGGATGTTGGATGTTGGATGTTGAGTTGTTGGGTGTTGGGTGTTGGATGTTGAGTTTTTGAGTTGTTGAGTTGTTGAGTTGTTGAGTTGTTGAGTTGTTGGGTGTTGAGTGTTGAATGTTGGGTGTTGGGTGTTGGGTGTTGCGTGTGGGGTGTTGGGTGTTGGGTGTTGGGTATTGAGTGTTGAGTGTTGGGTATTTGGTATTGGGTGTTGAGTGTTGGGTGTTGGGTGTTGGGAGTTGGGTGTTGAGTGTTGAGTGTTGAGAATCGGGTGTTGGGTGTTGCGTTTTGGGTGTTGGCTGTTGGATGTTGGATGTTGGATGTTGTGATGTTGAGTGTTGGGTGTTTGGTGTTGAGTGTTGAGTGTTGAGTGTTGGGTGTTGGGTGTTGGGTGTTGGGTGTTTGGTGTTGGGTGTTGGGTATTGGGTATTGGGTGTTGAGTGTTGGGTGTTGGGTGTTGGGTGTTGGGAGTTGGGTGTTGAGTGTTGAGTGTTGAGAATCGGATGTTGGGTGTTGCGTTTTGGGTGTTGGCTGTTGGATGTTGGATGTTGGATGTTGAGTTGTTGAGTGTTGGGTGTTGGGTGTTGAGTGTTGAGTGTTGAGTGTTGGGTGTTGGATGTTGGGTGTTGGGTGTTGGGTGTTGGGTGTTGGGTGTTGGATGTTGGATGTTGGATGTTGGATGTTGAGTTGTTGGGTGTTGGATGTTGAGTTGTTGAGTTGTTGAGTTGTTGAGTTGTTGAGTTGTTGGGTGTTGAGTGTTGAATGTTGGGTGTTGGGTGTTGGGTGTTGCGTGTGGGGTGTTGGGTGTTGGGTGTTGGGTGTTGGGTATTGAGTGTTGAGTGTTAAGTGTTGAGTGTTGGGTGTTGGGTGTTGGATGTTGGTTGTTGGATGTTGAGTTGTTGGGTGTTGAGTGTTGAGTGTTGATTGTTGAGTGCTGAGTTGTTGGGTGTTGGGTGTTGGATGTTGAGTTGTTGAGTGTTGAGTGTTGAATGTTGGGTGTTGGGTGTTGGGTGTTGCGTGTGGGGTGTTGGGTGTTGGGTGTTGGGTGTTGGGTATTGAGTGTTGAGTGTTGAGTGTTGAGTGTTGGGTGTTGGGTGTTGGATGTTGGTTGTTGGATGTTGAGTTGTTGGGTGTTGAGTGTTGAGTGTTGATTGTTGAGTGCTGAGTTGTTCGGTGTTGGGTGTTGGATGTTGAGTTGTTGAGTGTTGAGTGTTGAGTGTTGAGTGTTGAGTGTTGGGTGTTGGGTGTTGGGTGTTGGGTGTTGGGTGTTGAGTTGTTGGGTGGTGGGTGTTGAGTGTTGGATGTTGAGTGTTGAGTGTTGAGTGTTGAGTGTTGAGAGTTGAGTGTTGGGTGTTGGGTGTTGGGTGTTGGGAGTTGGGTGTTGAGTGTTGAGTGTTGAGAATCGGGTGTTGGGTGTTGCGTTTTGGGTGTTGGCTGTTGGATGTTGGATGTTGGATGTTGAGTTGTTGAGTGTTGGGTGTTGGGTGTTGAGTGTTGAGTGTTGAGTGTTGGGTGTTGGATGTTGGGTGTTGGGTGTTGGGTGTTGGGTGTTGGGTGTTGGATGTTGGATGTTGGATGTTGGATGTTGGATGTTGAGTTGTTGGGTGTTGGGTGTTGGATGTTGAGTTTTTGAGTTGTTCAGTTGTTGAGTTGTTGAGTTGTTGGGTGTTGAGTGTTGAGTGTTGAATGTTGGGTGTTGGGTGTTGGGTGTTGCGTGTGGGGTGTTGGGTGTTGGGTGTTGGGTGTTGGGTATTGAGTGTTGAGTGTTGGGTATTTGGTATTGGGTGTTGAGTGTTGGGTGTTGGGTGTTGAGTGTTGGGAGTTGGGTGTTGAGTGTTGAGTGTTGAGAATCGGGTGTTGGGTGTTGCGTTTTGGGTGTTGGCTGTTGGATGTTGGATGTTGGATGTTGTGTTGTTGAGTGTTGGGTGTTTGGTGTTGAGTGTTGAGTGTTGAGTGTTGGGTGTTGGGTGTTGCGTGTTGGGTGTTGGGTATTGGGTATTGGGTGTTGAGTGTTGGGTGTTGGGTGTTGGGTGTTGGGAGTTGGGTGTTGAGTGTTGAGTGTTGAGAATCGGGTGTTGGGTGTTGCGTTTTGGGTGTTGGCTGTTGGATGTTGGATGTTGGATGTTGAGTTGTTGAGTGTTGGGTGTTGGGTGTTGAGTGTTGAGTGTTGAGTGTTGAGTGTTGGGTGTTGGATGTTGGGTGTTGGGTGTTGGGTGTTGGGTGTTGGGTGTTGGATGTTGGATGTTGAGTTGTTGGGTGTTGGGTGTTGGGTGTTGGATGTTGAGTTGTTGAGTTGTTGAGTTGTTGAGTTGTTGGGTGTTGAGTGTTGAATGTTGGGTGTTGGGTGTTGGGTGTTGCGTGTGGGGTGTTGGGTGTTGGATGTTGGGTGTTGGGTGTTGCGTTTTGGGTGTTGGCTGTTGGATGTTGGATGTTGGATGTTGAGTTGTTGAGTGTTGGGTGTTGGGTGTTGAGTGTTGAGTGTTGAGTGTTGAGTGTTGGGTGTTGGATGTTGGGTGTTGGGTGTTGGGTGTTGGGTGTTGGGTGTTGGATGTTGGATGTTGGATGTTGAGTTGTTGGGTGTTGGGTGTTGGGTGTTGGATGTTGAGTTGTTGAGTTGTTGAGTTGTTGAGTTGTTGGGTGTTGAGTGTTGAATGTTGGGTGTTGGGTGTTGGGTGTTGCGTGTGGGGTGTTGGGTGTTGGGTGTTGGGTGTTGGGTGTTGGGTATTGAGTGTTGAGTGTTGAGTGTTGAGTGTTGGGTGTTGGGTGTTGGATGTTGGTTGTTGGATGTTGAGTTGTTGGGTGTTGAGTGTTGAGTGTTGATTGTTGAGTGCTGAGTTGTTGGGTGTTGGGTGTTGGGTGTTGGGTGTTGGAGTTTGGATGTTGGATGTTGGATGTTGGCTGTTGGATGTTGAGTGTTGGATGTTGAGTTGTTGAGTTGTTGAGTGTTGACTGTTGAGTGTTGAGTGTTGAGTGTTGAGTGTTGGGTGTTGGGTGTTGAATGTTGGATGTTGGGTGGTGGATGTTGAGTTGTTGAGTTGTTGGGTGTTGAGTGTTGAGTGTTGAGTGTTGAGTGTTGAGTGTTGAGTGTTGAGTGTTGAGTGTTGAGTGTTGAGTGTTGAGTGTTGAGTGTTGTGTGTTGAGTGTTGAGTGTTGAGTGTTGATTGTTGGGTGTTGGGTGTTGGGTGTTGGGTGTTGGGTGTTGGATGTTGGATGTTGGATGTTGGATGTTGGATGTTGGATGTTGAGTTGTTGAGTTGTTGAGTTGTTGAGTTGTTGAGTTGTTGGGTGTTGAGTGTTGAGTGTTGAGTGTTGATTGTTGAGTATTGGGTGTTGGGTGTTGGGTGTTGGATGTTGGATTTTGGTATGTTGGATGTTGGATGTTGAGTTGTTGGGTGTTGGATGTTGAGTTGTTGGGTGTTGGGTGTTGGGTGTTGGGTGTTGGGTGTTGGGTGTTGGATGTTGGATGTTGGATGTTGGATGTTGGATGTTGGATGTTGGATGTTGGATGTTGGATGTTGGATGTTGGATGTTGGATGTTGAGTTGTTGAGTTGTTGAGTTGTTGTGTTGTTGAGTTGTTGGGTGTTGGGTGTTGGGTGTTGGGTGTTCAGTGTTGAGTGTTGGGTGTTGGATGTTGGGTGTTGGGTGTTGGGTGTTGGGTGTTGGGTGTTGGGTGTTGGGTGTTGGGTGTTGAGTGTTGAGTGTTGAGTGTTGAGTTGTTGGGTGTTGAGTGTTGAGTGTTGAGTTGTTGGGTGTTGGGTGTTGGGCGTTGGGTGTTGGATGTTGAGTTGTTGAATTGTTGCGTGTTGGGTGTTGGGTGTTGGGTGTTGGGTGTTGGGTGTTGAGTGTTGAGTGTTGAGTGTTGTGTGTTGAGTTGTTGGGTGTTGGGTGTTGGGTGTTGGATGTTGAGTTGTTGAGTGTTGAGTGTTGAGTGTTGAGTGTTGAGTGTTGAGTTGTTGGGTGTTGAGTGTTGAGTGTTGAGTGTTGAGTTGTTGGGTGTTGAGTGTTGAGTGTTGAGTTGTTGAGTGTTGAGTGTTGAGTGTTGAGTGTTGAGTTGTTGAGTGTTGAGTGTTGAGTGTTGAGTGTTGAGTGTTGAGTTTTGGGTGTTGGGTGTTGGGTGTTGGGTGTTGGGTGTTGAGTGTTGAGTGTTGAGTGTTGAGTGTTGTGTGTTGTGTGTTGAGTTGTTGGGTGTTGGTTGTTGGGTGTTGGGTGTTGGATGTTGAGTTGTTGAGTGTTGAGTGTTGAGTGTTGAGTGTTGAGTTGTTGGGTGTTGAGTGTTGAGTGTTGAGTGTTGAGTTGTTGGGTGTTGGGTGTTGGGTGTTGGGTGTTGGGTGTTGGGTGTTGGGTGTTGGGTGTTGAGGTGTTGGGTGTTGAGGTGTTGGGGTGTTGGGTGTTGAGTGTTGAGTGTTGAGTGTTGTGTGTTGAGTTTTTGGGTGTTGGGTGTTGGGTGTTGGATGTTGAGTTGTTGAGTGTAGAGTGTAGAGTGTTGAGTGTTGAGTGTTGAGTGTTGAGTGTTGAGTGTTGAGTTGTTGGGTGTTGGGTGTTGGGTGTTGGATGTTGAGTTGTTGAGTGTTGAGTGTTGAGTGCTGAGTTTTTGGGTGTTGAGTGTTGAGTGTTGAGTGTTGAGTTGTTGGGTGTTGGGTGTTTGGTGTTGGGTGTTGGATGTTGAGTTGTTGAGTGTTGAGTTGTTGAGTGTTGAGTGTTGGGTGTTGGGTGGTGGGTGTTGGGTGGTGGGTGTTGCTTGTTCAGTGTTGGGTGTTGGGTGTTGGATGTTGGATGTTGGATGTTGAGTTGTTGGGTGTTGGGTGTTGAGTGTTGAGTGTTGAGTTGTTGGGTGTTGGGTGTTCGATGTTGAGTTGTTGAGTGTTGAGTGTTGAGTGTTGTCTGTTGGCTGTTGGATGTTGGCTGCTGGATGTTGGGTGTTGGATGTTGGGTGTTGGATGTTGAGTTGTTGGGTGTTGAGTGTTGAGTGTTGAGTGTTGGGTGTTGGGTGTTGGGTGTTGGGTGTTGGGTGTTGGGTGTTGGGTGTTGGGTGTTCAGTGTTGAGTGTTGAGTATTGGGTGTTGGGTGTTGGGTGTTGGACGTCGAGTTGTTTGCTGTTGGAAGTTGTGTGTTGGGTGTTGTGTGTTGGGTGTTGAGTTTGGGTGTTGGGTGTTGGGTTTTAGGTGTTGGGTGTTGGTTGTTGGGTGTTGGATGTTGAGTTGTTGAGTGTTGAGTTGTTGAGTGTTGAGTGTTGAGTGTTGGGTGTTGGGTGTTTGGTGTTGGTTGTTGAGTGTTGAGTGTTGGGTGTTGGATGTTGAGTTGTTGAGTGTTGAGTTGTTGAGTGTTGAGTGTTGAGTGTTGGGTGTTGGGTGGTGGGTGGTGTGTGTTGGGTGGTGGGTGTTGCTTGTTCAGTGTTGGGTGTTGGGTGTTGGGTGTTGGGTGTTGGGTGTTTGGTGTTGGGTGTTGGGTGTTGGATGTTGGATGTTGGATGTTGGATGTTGGATGTTGGATGTTGAGTTATTGGGTGTTGGGTGTTGAGTGTTGGATGTTGAGTGTTGAGTGTTGAGTGTTGAGTGTTGAGAGTTGAGTGTTGGGTGTTGGGTGTTGGGTGTTGGGAGTTGGGTGTTGAGTGTTGAGTGTTGAGAATCGGGTGTTGGGTGTTGCGTTTTGGGTGTTGGCTGTTGGATGTTGGATGTTGGATGTTGAGTTGTTGAGTGTTGGGTGTTGGGTGTTGAGTGTTGAGTGTTGAGTGTTGAGTGTTGGGTATTGGATGTTGGGTGTTGGGTGTTGGGTGTTGGGTGTTGGGTGTTGGGTGTTGGATGTTGGATGTTGGATGTTCGATGTTGGATGTTGGATGTTGAGTTGTTGGGTGTTGGGTGTTGGATGTTGAGTTTTTGAGTTGTTGAGTTGTTGAGTTGTTGAGTTGTTGAGTTGTTGGGTGTTGAGTGTTGAATGTTGGGTGTTGGGTGTTGGGTGTTGCGTGTGGGGTGTTGGGTGTTGGGTGTTGGGTATTGAGTGTTGAGTGTTGGGTATTTGGTATTGGGTGTTGAGTGTTGGGTGTTGGGTGTTGGGTGTTGGGAGTTGGGTGTTGAGTGTTGAGTGTTGAGAATCGGGTGTTGGGTGTTGCGTTTTGGGTGTTGGCTGTTGGATGTTGGATGTTGGATGTTGAGTTGTTGAGTGTTGGGTGTTGGGTGTTGAGTGTTGAGTGTTGAGTGTTGGGTGTTGGATGTTGGGTGTTGGGTGTTGGGTGTTGGGTGTTGGGTGTTGGATGTTGGATGTTGGATGTTGGATGTTGGATGTTGAGTTGTTGGGTGTTGGGTGTTGGATGTTGAGTTTTTGAGTTGTTCAGTTGTTGAGTTGTTGAGTTGTTGGGTGTTGAGTGTTGAGTGTTGAATGTTGGGTGTTGGGTGTTGGGTGTTGCGTGTGGGGTGTTGGGTGTTGGGTGTTGGGTGTTGGGTATTGAGTGTTGAGTGTTGGGTATTTGGTATTGGGTGTTGAGTGTTGGGTGTTGGGTGTTGAGTGTTGGGAGTTGGGTGTTGAGTGTTGAGTGTTGAGAATCGGGTGTTGGGTGTTGCGTTTTGGGTGTTGGCTGTTGGATGTTGGATGTTGGATGTTGTGTTGTTGAGTGTTGGGTGTTTGGTGTTGAGTGTTGAGTGTTGAGTGTTGGGTGTTGGGTGTTGGGTGTTGGGTGTTGGGTATTGGGTATTGGGTGTTGAGTGTTGGGTGTTGGGTGTTGGGTGTTGGGAGTTGGGTGTTGAGTGTTGAGTGTTGAGAATCGGGTGTTGGGTGTTGCGTTTTGGGTGTTGGCTGTTGGATGTTGGATGTTGGATGTTGAGTTGTTGAGTGTTGGGTGTTGGGTGTTGAGTGTTGAGTGTTGAGTGTTGAGTGTTGGGTGTTGGATGTTGGGTGTTGGGTGTTGGGTGTTGGGTGTTGGGTTTTGGATGTTGGATGTTGGATGTTGAGTTGTTGGGTGTTGGGTGTTGGGTGTTGGATGTTGAGTTGTTGAGTTGTTGAGTTGTTGAGTTGTTGGGTGTTGAGTGTTGAATGTTGGGTGTTGGGTGTTGGGTGTTGCGTGTGGGGTGTTGGGTGTTGGGTGTTGGGTGTTGGGTATTGAGTGTTGAGTGTTGAGTGTTGAGTGTTGGGTGTTGGGTGTTGGATGTTGGTTGTTGGATGTTGAGTTGTTGGGTGTTGAGTGTTGAGTGTTGATTGTTGAGTGCTGAGTTGTTGGGTGTTGGGTGTTGGATGTTGAGTTGTTGAGTGTTGAGTGTTGAGTGTTGAGTGTTGAGTGTTGGGTGTTGGGTGTTGGGTGTCGGGTGTTGAGTTGTTGGGTGGTGGGTGTTGGGTGTTGCTTGTTCAGTGTTGGGTGTTGGGTGTTGGATGTTGGATGTTGGATGTTGGATGTTGAGTTGTTGGGTGTTGGGTGTTGGATGTTGAGTTGTTGAGTTGTTGAGTTGTTGAGTTGTTGAGTTGTTGAGTTGTTGGGTGTTGAGTGTTGAGTGTTGAGTGTTGAGTGTTGGGTGTTGGGTGTTGGGTGTTGGGTGTTGGGTGTTGGGTGTTGGGTGTTGGATGTTGGATGTTGGATGTTGAGTTGTTGAGTTGCTGAGTTGTTGGGTGTTGGGTGTTGAGTGTTGAGTGTTGGGTGTTGGATGTTGGATGTTGGGTGTTGGGTGTTGGGTGTTGGGTGTTGGGTGTTGGGTGTTGGGTGTTGGATGTTGGGTGTTGGATGTTGAGTTGTTGGGTGTTGGGTGTTGGGTGTTGGGTGTTGAGTGTTGAGTGTTGGGTGTTGGGTGTTGGGTGTTGGGTGTTGGATTTTGGATGTTGGATGTTGGATGTTGGCTGTTGGATGTTGAGTGTTGGATGTTGAGTTGTTGAGTTGTTGAGTGTTGACTGTTGAGTGTTGAGTGTTGAGTGTTGAGTGTTGGGTGTTGGGTGTTGAATGTTGGATGTTGGGTGGTGGATGTTGAGTTGTTGAGTTGTTGGGTGTTGAGTGTTGAGTGTTGAGTGTTGAGTGTTGAGTGTTGAGTGTTGAGTGTTGAGTGTTGAGTGTTGAGTGTTGAGTGTTGAGTGTTGAGTGTTGAGTGTTGTGTGTTGAGTGTTGAGTGTTGAGTGTTGAGTGTTGAGTGTTGAGTGTTGTGTGTTGAGTGTTGAGTGTTGAGTGTTGAGTGTTGAGTATTGGGTGTTGGGTGTTGGGTGTTGGATGTTGGATGTTGGATGTTGGATGTTGAGTTGTTGAGTTGTTGAGTTGTTGAGTTGTTGAGTTGTTGGGTGTTGAGTGTTGAGTGTTGAGTGTTGATTGTTGAGTATTGGGTGTTGGGTGTTGGGTGTTGGATGTTGGATTTTGGTATGTTGGATGTTGGATGTTGAGTTGTTGGGTGTTGGATGTTGAGTTGTTGGGTGTTGGGTGTTGGGTGTTGGGTGTTGGATGTTGGATGTTGGATGTTGGATGTTGGATGTTGTATGTTGTATGTTGTATGTTGTATGTTGGATGTTGGATGTTGAGTTGTTGAGTTGTTGAGTTGTTGAGTTGTTGTGTTGTTGAGTTGTTGGGTGTTGGGTGTTGGGTGTTGGGTGTTGAGTGTTGAGTGTTGGGTGTTGGATGTTGGGTGTTGGGTGTTGGGTGTTGGGTGTTGGGTGTTGAGTGTTGAGTGTTGAGTGTTGAGTGTTGAGTTGTTGGGTGTTGAGTGTTGAGTGTTGAGTTGTTGGGTGTTGGGTGTTGGGCGTTGGGTGTTGGATGTTGAGTTGTTGAATTGTTGCGTGTTGGGTGTTGGGTGTTGGGTGTTGGGTGTTGGGTGTTGAGTGTTGAGTGTTGAGTGTTGAGTGTTGAGTGTTGTGTGTTGAGTTGTTGGGTGTTGGGTGTTGGGTGTTGGATGTTGAGTTGTTGAGTGTTGAGTGTTGAGTGTTGAGTGTTGAGTGTTGAGTTGTTGGGTGTTGCGTGTTGAGTGTTGAGTGTTGAGTTGTTGGGTGTTGAGTGTTGAGTGTTGAGTGTTGAGTTGTTGAGTTGTTGAGTGTTGAGTGTTGAGTGTTGAGTGTTGGGTGTTGGGTGTTGGGTGTTGGGTGTTGGGTGTTGAGTGTTGAGTGTTGAGTGTTGAGTGTTGAGTGTTGTGTGTTGTGTGTTGAGTTGTTGGGTGTTGGTTGTTGGGTGTTGGGTGTTGGATGTTGAGTTGTTGAGTGTTGAGTGTTGAGTGTTGAGTTGTTGGGTGTTGAGTGTTGAGTGTTGAGTGTTGAGTTGTTGGGTGTTGGGTGTTGGGTGTTGGGTGTTGGGGTGTTGGGTGTTGAGTGTTGAGTGTTGAGTGTTGTGTGTTGAGTTGTTGGGTGTTGGGTGTTGGGTGTTGGATGTTGAGTTGTTGAGTGTAGAGTGTTGAGTGTTGAGTGTTGAGTTGTTGGGTGTTGGGTGTTGGGTGTTGGATGTTGAGTTGTTGAGTGTTGAGTGTTGAGTGTTGAGTTGTTGGGTGTTGAGTGTTGAGTGTTGAGTTGTTGGGTGTTGGGTGTTTGGTGTTGGGTGTTGGATGTTGAGTTGTTGAGTGTTGAGTTGTTGAGTGTTGAGTGTTGGGTGTTGGGTGGTGGGTGTTGGGTGGTGGGTGTTGCTTGTTCATTGTTGGGTGTTGGGTGTTGGGTGTTGGGTGTTGGGTGTTGGATGTTGAGTTGTTGAGTGTTGAGTGTTGAGTGTTGAGTGTTGAGTGTTGAGTTGTTGGGTGTTGAGTGTTGAGTGTTGAGTGTTGAGTTGTTGGGTGTTGGGTGTTGGGTGTTGGGTGTTGGGTGTTGGGTGTTGGGTGTTGAGGTGTTGGGTGTTGGGTGTTGGGTGTTGAGTGTTGGGTGTTGAGGTGTTGGGTGTTGAGGTGTTGGGGTGTTGGGTGTTGAGTGTTGAGTGTTGAGTGTTGTGTGTTGAGTTGTTGGGTGTTGGGTGTTGGGTGTTGGATGTTGAGTTGTTGAGTGTAGAGTGTAGAGTGTAGAGTGTTGAGTGTTGAGTGTTGAGTGTTGAGTGTTGAGTTGTTGGGTGTTGGGTGTTGGGTGTTGGGTGTTGAGTTGTTGAGTGTTGAGTGTTGAGTTGTTGGGTGTTGAGTGTTGAGTGTTGAGTGTTGAGTTGTTGGGTGTTAAGTGTTGGGTGTTGGGTGTTGAGTTGTTGAGTGTTGAGTGTTGAGTGTTGAGTTGTTGGGTGTTGAGTGTTGAGTGTTGAGTGTTGAGTTGTTGGGTGTTGGGTGTTGGGTGTTGGGTGTTGGATGTTGAGTTGTTGGGTGTTGGGTGTTGGGTGTTGGGTGTTGAGTGTTGAGTGTTGAGTGTTGAGTGTTGGGTGTTGGGTGTTGGGTGTTGGGTGTTGGGTGTTGGGTGTTGGGTGTTGGGTGTTGTGTGTTGGGTGTTGGGTGTTGAGTATTGGGTGTTGGGTGTTGGGTGTTGGATGTTGGGTGTTGGGTGTTGGATGTTGTGTTGTTGTGTGTTGAGTGTTGAGTGTTGAGTGCTGAGTGTTGAGTTGTTGGGTGTTGGGTGTTGGGTGTTGGGTGTTGGATGTTGGGTGTTGGGTGTTGGGTGTTGGGTGTTGGATGTTGGGTGTTGGATGTTGAATGTTGGATGTTGGGCCTTTATTCCTGATGAAGGGCTTTTTCCCGAAACGTTGATTTCGCTGCTCGTTGGATGCTGCCTGAACTGCTGTGCACTTCCAGCGCCACTAATCCAGTGTTGGGTGTTGGATGTTGAGTTGTTGTGTATTGAGTGTTGAGTGTTGAGTGTTGGGTGTTGGGTGTTGGGTGTTGGGTGTTGGATGTTGGGTGTTGGGTGTTGGATGTTGGATGTTGGGTGTTGGGTGTTGGATGTTGGATGTTGGGTGTTGGATGTTGGGTGTTGGATGTTGAGTTGTTGGGTGTTGGGTGTTGGGTGTTGGGTGTTGGGTGTTGAGTGTTGAGTATAGGGTGTTGGGTGTTGGGTGTTGTGTGTTGGGTGTTGGGTGTTGGGTGTGGGGTGTTGGGTGTTGGGTGTTGGGTGTTGGGTGTTGGGTATTGAGTGTTGAGTGTTGAGTGTTGGGTGTTGTGTGTTGGATGTTGGTTGTTGGATGTTGAGTTGTTGGGTGTTGAGTGTTGAGTGTTGAGTTGTTGGGTGTTGGGTGTTGGATGTTGAGTTGTTGAGTGTTGAGTGTTGAGTGTTGTCTGTTGGCTGTTGGATGTTGGCTGTTGGATGTTGGGTGTTGGATGTTGAGTTGTTGGGTGTTGAGTGTTGAGTGTTGAGTGTTGAGTGTTGGGTGTTGGGTGTTGGGTGTTGGGTGTTGGGTGTTGGGTGTTGGGTGTTCAGTGTTGAGTGTTGAGTATTGGGTGTTGGGTGTTGGGTGTTGGACGTCGAGTTGTTTGGTGTTGGAAGTTGTGTGTTGGGTGTTGGGTGTTGGGTGTTGAGTTTGGGTGTTGGGTGTTGGGTTTTAGGTGTTGGGTGTTGGTTGCTGGGTGTTGGATGTTGAGTTGTTGAGTGTTGAGTTGTTGAGTGTTGACTGTTGAGTGTTGGGTGTTGGGTGGTGGGTGGTGGGTGGTGGGTGTTGGGTGGTGGGTGTCGCTTGTTCAGTGTTGGGTGTTGGGTGTTGGGTGTTGGATGTTGGATGTTGGATGTTGGATGTTGGATGTTGGATGTTGAGTTGTTGGGTGTTGGGTGTTGGATGTTGAGTTGTTGAGTTGTTGAGTTGTTGAGTTGTTGAGTTGTTGGGTGTTGAGTGTTGAGTGTTGGGTGTTGGGTGTTGGGTGTTGGGTGTTGGGTGTTGGGTGTTGGGTGTTGGGTGTTGGATGTTGGGTGTTGGGTGTTGGATGTTGCGTTGTTGAGTTGTTGAGTTGTTGAGTTGTTGAGTTGTTGGGTGTTGGGTGTTGAGTGTTGAGTGTTGGGTGTTGGATGTTGGATGTTGGGTGTTGGGTGTTGGGTGTTGGGTGTTGGGTGTTGGGTGTTGGATGTTGGATGTTGGGTGTTGGATGTTGAGTTGTTGGGTGATGGGTGTTGGGTGTTGGGTGTTGGGTGTTGAGTGTTGAGTATTGGGTGTTGGGTGTTGGGTGTTGGGTGTTGGGTGTTGGATGTTGGATTTTGGATGTTGGGTGTTGGATGTTGAGTTGTTGGGTGTTGAGTGTTGAGTGTTGAGTGTTGAGTGTTGGGTGTTGGGTGTTGGGTGTTGGGTGTTGGGTGTTGGGTGTTGGGTGTTCAGTGTTGAGTGTTGAGTATTGGGTGTTGGGTGTTGGGTGTTGGACGTCGAGTTGTTTGGTGTTGGAAGTTGTGTGTTGGGTGTTGGGTGTTGGGTGTTGAGTTTGGGTGTTGGGTGTTGGGTTTTAGGTGTTGGGTGTTGGTTGCTGGGTGTTGGATGTTGAGTTGTTGAGTGTTGAGTTGTTGAGTGTTGACTGTTGAGTGTTGGGTGTTGGGTGGTGGGTGGTGGGTGTTGGGTGTTGGGTGGTGGGTGTCGCTTGTTCAGTGTTGGGTGTTGGGTGTTGGGTGTTGGATGTTGGATGTTGGATGTTGGATGTTGGATGTTGAGTTGTTGGGTGTTGGGTGTTGGATGTTGAGTTGTTGAGTTGTTGAGTTGTTGAGTTGTTGAGTTGTTGGGTGTTGAGTGTTGAGTGTTGGGTGTTGGGTGTTGGGTGTTGGGTGTTGGGTGTTGGGTGTTGGGTGTTGGATGTTGGGTGTTGGGTGTTGGATGTTGCGTTGTTGAGTTGTTGAGTTGTTGAGTTGTTGAGTTGTTGGGTGTTGGGTGTTGAGTGTTGAGTGTTGGGTGTTGGATGTTGGATGTTGGGTGTTGGGTGTTGGGTGTTGGGTGTTGGGTGTTGGGTGTTGGGTGTTGGATGTTGGATGTTGGGTGTTGGATGTTGAGTTGTTGGGTGATGGGTGTTGGGTGTTGGGTGTTGGGTGTTGAGTGTTGAGTATTGGGTGTTGGGTGTTGGGTGTTGGGTGTTGGGTGTTGGATGTTGGATTTTGGATGTTGGCTGTTGGATGTTGAGTGTTGGATGTTGAGTTGTTGAGTTGTTGAGTGTTGAGTGTTGAGTGTTGAGTGTTGGGTGTTGGGTGTTGGATGTTGGATGTTGGGTGGTGGATGTTTAGTTGTTGAGTTGTTGGGTGTTGGGTGTTGAGTGTTGAGTGTTGAGTGTTGAGTGTTGAGTGTTGAGTGTTGAGTGTTGAGTGTTGTGTGTTGAGTGTTGAGTGTTGAGTGTTGAGTGTTGAGTGTTGGGTGTTGGGTGTTGGATGTTGGATGTTGGGTGGTGGATGTTGAGTTGTTGAGTTGTTGGGTGTTGAGTGTTGAGTGTTGAGTGTTGAGTGTTGAGTTGTTGGGTGTTGAGTGTTGAGTGTTGAGTGTTGAGTGTTGAGTGTTGAGTGTTGAGTGTTGAGTGTTGAGTGTTGTGTGTTGAGTGTTGAGTGTTGAGTGTTGATTGTTGAGTATTGGGTGTTGGATGTTGGATATTGGATGTTAGATGTTAGATGTTGGATGTTGAGTTGTTGAGTTGTTGAGTTGTTGAGTTGTTGAGTTGTTGAGTTGTTGAGTTGTTGGGTGTTGAGTGTTGTGTGTTGAGCGTTGAGTGTTGAGTGTTGATTGTTGAGTATTTGGTGTTGGGTGTTGGGTGTTGGATGTTGGACGTTGGATGTTGGATGTTGAGTTGTTGGGTGTTGGGTGTTGGATGTTGAGTTGTTGGGTGTTGGATGTTGAGTTGTTGGGTGGTGGGTGTTGGGTGTTGGGTGTTGGGTGTTGGGTGTTGGATGTTGGATGTTGGATGTTGAGTATTTGGTGTTGGGTGTTGGGTGTTGGATGTTGGATGTTGGATGTTGGATGTTGAGTTGTTGGGTGTTGGGTGTTGGATGTTGAGTTGTTGGGTGTTGGATGTTGAGTTGTTGGGTGGTGGGTGTTGGGTGTTGAGTGTTGAGTGTTGGGTGTTGGATGTTGGATGTTGGGTGTTGGGTGTTGGGTGTTGGGTGTTGGGTGTTGGGTGTTGGGTGTTGGATGTTGGATGTTGGGTGTTGGATGTTGAGTTGTTGGGTGATGGGTGTTGGGTGTTGGGTGTTGGGTGTTGAGTGTTGAGTATTGGGTGTTGGGTGTTGGGTGTTGGGTGTTGGGTGTTGGATGTTGGATTTTGGATGTTGGCTGTTGGATGTTGAGTGTTGGATGTTGAGTTGTTGAGTTGTTGAGTGTTGAGTGTTGAGTGTTGAGTGTTGGGTGTTGGGTGTTGGATGTTGGATGTTGGGTGGTGGATGTTGAGTTGTTGAGTTGTTGGGTGTTGAGTGTTGAGTGTTGAGTGTTGAGTGTTGAGTGTTGAGTGTTGAGTGTTGAGTGTTGAGTGTTGAGTGTTGAGTGTTGAGTGTTGATTGTTGAGTATTGGGTGTTGGATGTTGGGTGTTGGATGTTGGATATTGGATGTTAGATGTTAGATGTTGGATGTTGAGTTGTTGAGTTGTTGAGTTGTTGAGTTGTTGAGTTGTTGAGTTGTTGGGTGTTGAGTGTTGTGTGTTGAGTGTTGAGTGTTGAGTGTTGATTGTTGAGTATTTGGTGTTGGGTGTTGGGTGTTGGATGTTGGATGTTGGATGTTGGATGTTGAGTTGTTGGGTGTTGGGTGTTGGATGTTGAGTTGTTGGGTGTTGGATGTTGAGTTGTTGGGTGGTGGGTGTTGGGTGTTGGGTGTTGGGTGTTGGGTGTTGGGTGTTGGGTGTTGGATGTTGGATGTTGGATGTTGGATGTTGAGTTGTTGGGTGTTGGGTGTTGGATGTTGAGTTGTTGGGTGTTGGATGTTGAGTTGTTGAGTGTTGAGTGTTGATTGTTGAGTATTGGGTGTTGGGTGTTGGGTGTTGGGTGTTGAATGTTGGATGTTGGATGTTGGGTGTTGGATGTTGGGTGTTGGGTGTTGCATGTTGAGTTGTTTAGTGTTGAGTGTTGAGTGTTGATTGTTGCGTGTTGGGTGTTTGGTGTTGGATGTTGGCTGTTGGATGTTGGATGTTGGATGTCGGATGTTGAGTTGTTCGGTGTTGGGTGTTGCGTGTTGCGTGTTGAGTGTTGAGTGTTGAGTGTTGAATGTTGAGTGTTGAGTGTTGGGTGTTGAGTGTTGAGTGTTGTGTGTTGGGTGTTGGGTGTTGGGTGTTGGGTGTTGGATGTTGGATGTTGGATGTTGAGTTATTGGGTGTTGGGTGTTGAGTGTTGAGTGTTGAGTGTTGAGTATTGGGTGTTGGATGTTGGGTGTTGGATGTTGGATGATGGGTGTTGGGTGTTGGATGTTGGATGTTGGGTGTTGGATGTTGGGTGTTGGATGTTGAGTTGTTGGGTGTTGGGTGTTGGGTGTTGGGTATTGGGTGTTGAGTGTTGAGTATAGGGTGTTGGGCGTTGGGTGTTGGGTGTTGGGTGTTGCGTGTTGAGTGTTGGGTGTTGGGTGTTGGATGTTGGTTGTTGGATGTTGAGTTGTTGGGTGTTGAGTGTTGAGTGTTGAGTTGTTGGGTGTTGGGTGTTGGATGTTGAGTTGTTGAGTGTTGAGTGTTGAGTGTTGTCTGTTGGCTGTTGGATGTTGGCTGTTGGATGTTGGGTGTTGGATGTTGAGTTGTTGGGTGTTGAGTGTTGAGTGTTGAGTGTTGAGTGTTGGATGTTGGTTGTTGGATGTTGAGTTGTTGGGTGTTGAGTGTTGAGTGTTGAGTTGTTGGGTGTTGTGTGTTGGATGTTGAGTTGTTGAGTGTTGAGTGTTGTCTGTTGGCTGTTGGATGTTGGCTGTTGGATGTTGGGAGTTGGATGTTGAGTTGTTGGGTGTTGAGTGTTGAGTGTTGGGTGTTGGGTGTTGGGTGTTGGGTGTTGGGTGTTGAGTGTTGAGTATTGGGTGTTGTGTGTTGGGTGTTGGACGTCGAGTTGTTTGGTGTTGGAAGTTGTGTGTTGGGTGTTTGGTGTTGGGTGTTGAGTTTGGGTGTTCGCTGTTGGGTTTTAGGTGTCCGGTGTTGGTTGTTGGGTGTTGGATGTTGAGTTGTTGAGTGTTGAGTTGTTGAGTGTTGAGTGTTGAGTGTTGGGTTTTGGGTGGTGGGTGGTGGGTGTTGGGTGGTGGGTGTTGCTTGTTCAGTGTTGGGTGTTGGGTGTTGGGTGTTGGGTGTTGGGTGTTTGGTGTTGGGTGTTGGGTATTGGGTATTGGGTGTTGTGTGTTGGGTGTTGGGTGTTTGGTGTTGGTTGTTGGGTGTTGAGTGTTGGGTGTTGGATGTTGAGTTGTTGAGTGTTGAGTTGTTGAGTGTTGAGTGTTGAGTGTTGGGTGTTGGGTGGTGGGTGGTGGGTGTTGGGTGGTGGGTGTTGCTTGTTCAGTGTTGGGTGTTGGTTGTTGGGTGTTGGGTGTTTGGTGTTGGGTGTTGGGTATTGGGTATTGGGTGTTGAGTGTTGGGTGTTGGGTGTTGGGTTTTGGGAGTTGGGTGTTGAGTGTTGAGTGTTGAGAATCGGGTGTTGGGTGTTGCGTTTTGGGTGTTGGCTGTTGGATGTTGGATGTTGGATGTTGAGTTGTTGAGTGTTGGGTGTTGGGTGGTGGGTGGTGGGTGTTGGGTGGTGGGTGTTGCTTGTTCAGTGTTGGGTGTTGGGTGTTGGGTGTTGGGTGTTGGGTGTTTGGTGTTGGGTGTTGGGTATTGGGTATTGGGTGTTGAGTGTTGAGTATCGGGTGTTGGGTGTTGCGTTTTGGGTGCTGGCTGTTGGATGTTGGATGTTGGATGTTGAATGTTGAGTTGTTGGGTGTTGGGTGTTGAGTGTTGAGTATTGGGTGTTGGGTGTTGGATGTTGGGTATTGGGTGTTGAGTGTTGAGTATCGGGTGTTGGGTGTTGCGTTTTGGGTGCTGGCTGTTGGATGTTGGATGTTGGATGTTGGATGTTGAGTTGTTGGGTGTTGGGTGTTGAGTGTTGAGTGTTGAGTGTTGAGTATTGGGTGTTGGGTGTTGGATGTTGGATTTTGAGTGTTGGATGTTGAGTTGTTGAATGTTGAGTTGTTGAGTTGTTGGGTGTTGGGTGTTGGGTGTTGGGTGTTGGGTATTGAGTGTTGGGTGTTGGGTGTTGGGTGTTGGGTGTTGGGTGTTGGGTGTTGGGTGTTGGGTGTTGGATGTTGAATGTTGGATGTTGGGCCTTTATTCCTGATGAAGGGCTTTTGCCCGAAACGTTGATTTCGCTGCTCGTTGGATGCTGCCTGAACTGCTGTGCTCTTCCAGCACCACTAATCCAGTGTTGGGTGTTGGGTGTTGAGTGTTGAGTGTTGAGTATTGGGTGTTGGGTGTTGGGTGTTGGATGTTGGGTGTTGGGTGTTGGATGTTGTGTTGTTGTGTGTTGAGTGTTGAGTGTTGAGTGTTGAGTGTTGAGTGTTGAGTGTTGAGTGTTGAGTTGTCGGGTGTTGGGTGTTGGGTGTTGGGTGTTGAGTGTTGGATGTTGGGTGTTGGGTGTTGGGTGTTGGGTGTTGGGTGTTGAGTGTTGGGTGTTGAGTGTTGAGTGTTGAGTGTTGAGTGTTGAGTGTTGAGTGTTGAGTGTTGAGTGTTGAGTTGTTGGGTGTTGGGTGTTGGGTGTTGGGTGTTGGGTGTTGGGTGTTGGGTGTTGGGTGTTGGGTGTTGGGTGTTGGGCCTTTATTCCTGATGAAGGGCTTTTGCCCGAAACGTTGATTTCGCTGCTCGTTGGATGCTGCCTGAACTGCTGTGCACTTCCAGCACCACCATTCCAGTGTTGGGTGTTGGATGTTGAGTTGTTGTGTATTGAGTGTTGAGTGTTGGGTGTTGGGTGTTGGGTTTTGGGTGTTGGGTGTTGGGTGTTGGGTGTTGGGTGTTGAAGGTTGGATGTTGGATGTTGGGTGTTGGGTGTTGGATGTTGGGTGTTGGGTGTTGCATGTTGAGTTGTTTAGTGTTGAGTGTTGAGTGTTGATTGTTGCGTGTTGCGTGTTTGGTGTTGGATGTTGGATGTTGGCTGTTGGATGTTGGATGTTGGATGTCGGATGTTGAGTTGTTCGGTGTTGCGTGTTGAGTGTTGAGTGTTGAGTGTTGAGTGTTGAGTGTTGAGTGTTGGGTGTTGGGTGTTGGGTGTTGGGTGTTGGGTGTTGAGTGTTGAGTGTTGAGTGTTGGGTGTTGGGTGTTGGGTGTTGGGTGTTGGGTGTTGGGTGTTGAGTGTTGAGTGTTGGGTGTTGGGTGTTGGGTGTTGGGTGTTGGGTGTTGAGTGTTGAGTGTTGAGTGTTGAGTGTTGGATGTTGGATGTTGGATGTTGGATGTTGAGTTATTGGGTGTTGAGTGTTGAGTGTTGAGTGTTGAGTATTGGGTGTTGGATGTTGGATGTTGGATGTTGGGTGTTGGATGTTGGATGTTGGGTGTTGGATGTTGGGTGTTGGATGTTGAGTTGTTGGGTGTTGGGTGTTGGGTGTTGGGTGTTGGGTGTTGGGTGTTGAGTGTTGAGTGTTGAGTTGTTGGGTGTTGGGTGTTGAGTGTTGAGTGTTGAGTTGTTGGGAGTTGGGTGTTGGATGTTGAGTTGTTGAGTGTTGAGTGTTGAGTGTTGTCTGTTGGCTGTTGGATGTTGGCTGTTGGATGTTGGGTGTTGGATGTTGAGTTGTTGGGTGTTGAGTGTTGAGTGTTGGGTGTTGGGTGTTGGGTGTTGGGTGTTGGGTGTTGGGTGTTGGGTGTTGGGTGTTGGGTGTTCAGTGTTGAGTGTTGAGTATTGGGTGTTGGGTGTTGGGTGTTGGACGTCGAGTTGTTTGGTGTTGGAAGTTGTGTGTTGGGTGTTGGGTGTTGGGTGTTGAGTTTGGTTGTTGGGTGTTGGGTTTTAGGTGTTGGGTGTTGGTTGTTGTGTGTTGAGTTGTTGAGTGTTGAGTGTTGAGTGTTGGGTGTTGGGTGTTTGGTGTTGGTTGTTGAGTGTTGAGTGTTGGGTGTTGGATGTTGAGTTGTTGAGTGTTGAGTTGTTGAGTGTTGAGTGTTGGGTGTTGGGTGGTGGGTGGTGGGTGTTGGGTGGTGGGTGTTGCTTGTTCAGTGTTGGGTGTTGGGTGTTGGGTGTTGGATGTTGGATGTTGGATTTTGGATGTTGGATGTTGGATGTTGGATGTTGGATGTTGGATGTTGAGTTGTTGGGTGTTGGGTGTTGGATGTTGAGTTGTTGAGTTGTTGAGTTGTTGAGTTGTTGGGTGTTGAGTGTTGAGTGTTGAGTGTTGAGTGTTGAGTGTTGAGTGTTAGGTGTTGGGTGTTGTGTGTTGGGTGTTGGGTGTTGGGTGTTGGGTGTTGTGTGTTGGGTGTTGGATGTTGGATGTTGGATGTTGGCTGTTGGATGTTGAGTTGTTGAGTTGTTGAGTTGTTGAGTGTTGGGTGTTGAGTGTTGAGTGTTGAGTGTTGGGTGTTGGATGTTGGGTGTTGGGTGTTGGGTGTTGGGTGTTGGATGTTGGGTGTTGGGTATTGGGTGTTTGATGTTGGGTGTTGGGTGTTGGATGTTGAGTTGTTGGGTGTTGGGTGTTGGGTGTTGGGTGTTGAGTGTTGAGTATTGGGTGTTGGGTGTTGGGTGTTGGATGTTGGGTGTTGGCTGTTGGATGTTGAGTGTTGGATGTTGAGTTGTTGAGTTGTTGAGTGTTGAGTGTTGAGTGTTGAGTGTTGCTTGTTCAGTGTTGGGTGTTGGGTGTTGGGTGTTTGGTGTTGGGTGTTGGGTATTGGTTATTGGGTGTTGAGTGTTGGGTGTTGGGTGTTGGGTGTTGGGTGTTGGGAGTTGGGTGTTGAGTGTTGAGTGTTGAGAATCGGGTGTTGGGTGTTGCGTTTTGGGTGTTGGCTGTTGGATGTTGGATGTTGGATGTTGGATGTTGAGTTGTTGAGTGTTGGGTGTTGGGTGGTGGGTGGTGGGTGTTGGGTGGTGGGTGTTGCTTGTTCAGTGTTGGGTGTTGGGTGTTGGGTGTTGGGTGTTGGGTTTTGGGTATTGGGTATTGAGTGTTGAGTGTTGAGTATCGGGTGTTGGGTGTTGCGTTTTGGGTGTTGGATGTTGGATGTTGGATGTTGGATGTTGAGTTGTTGGGTGTTGGGTGTTGAGTGTTGAGTGTTGAGTATTGGGTGTTGGGTGTTGGATGTTGAATGTTGAGTGTTGGATGTTGAGTTGTTGAATGTTGAGTGTTGAGTTGTTGGGTGTTGGGTGTTGGGTGTTGGGTGTTGGGTGTTGGGTATTGAGTGTTCGGTTTTGGGTGTTGGGTGTTGGGTGGTGGGTGTTGCTTGTTCAGTGTTGGGTGTTGGGTGTTGGGTGTTGGATGTTGGATGTTGGATGTTGGATGTTGGATGTTGAGTTGTTGGGTGTGGGTGTTGAGTTGTTGAGTTGTTGAGTTGTTGAGCTGTTGAGTGTTGAGTGTTGAGTGTTGAGTGTTGAGTGTTGAGTGTTGAGTGTTGGGTGTTGGGTGTTGGATGTTGAATGTTGAATGTTGAATGATGGATGTTGGATGTTGAGTTGTTGAGTGTTGAGTGTTGAGTGTTGGGTGTTGGGTGTTGGATGTTGGATGTTGGGTGTTGGGTGTTGGGTGTTGGGTGTTCAGTGTTGAGTTGTTGGGTGTTGGGTGTTGGGTGTTGGATGTTGGATGTTGGATGTTGGATGTTGGATGTTGAGTTGTTGGGTGTTGGGTGTTGAGTTGTTGAGTTGTTGAGTTGTTGAGCTGTTGAGTGTTGAGTGTTGAGTGTTGAGTGTTGAGTGTTGAGTGTTGAGTGTTGGGTGTTGGGTGTTGGATGTTGAATGTTGAATGTTGAATGATGGATGTTGGATGTTGAGTTGTTGAGTGTTGAGTGTTGAGTGTTGGGTGTTGGGTGTTGGATGTTGGATGTTGGGTGTTGGGTGTTGGGTGTTGGGTGTTCAGTGTTGAGTGTTGAGTATTGGGTGTTGGGTGTTGGACGTCGAGTTGTTTGGTGTTGGAAGTTGTGTGTTGGGTGTTGGGTGTTGGGTGTTGAGTTTGGGTGTTGGGTGTTGGGTTTTAGGTGTTGGGTGTTGGTTGTTGTGTGTTGAGTTGTTGAGTGTTGAGTGTTGAGTGTTGGGTGTTGGGTGTTTGGTGTTGGTTGTTGAGTGTTGAGTGTTGGGTGTTGGATGTTGAGTTGTTGAGTGTTGAGTTGTTGAGTGTTGAGTGTTGAGTGTTGGGTGTTGGGTGGTGGGTGGTGGGTGTTGGGTGGTGGGTGTTGCTTGTTCAGTGTTGGGTGTTGGGTGTTGGGTGTTGGATGTTGGATGTTGGATTTTGGATGTTGGATGTTGGATGTTGGATGTTGGATGTTGGATGTTGGATGTTGGATGTTGGATGTTGAGTTGTTGGGTGTTGGGTGTTGGGTGTTGGGTGTTGGATGTTGAGTTGTTGAGTTGTTGAGTTGTTGAGTTGTTGGGTGTTGAGTGTTGAGTGTTGAGTGTTGAGTGTTGAGTGTTGAGTGTTGAGTGTTAGGTGTTGGGTGTTGGGTGTTGGGTGTTGGGTGTTGGGTGTTGTGTGTTGGGTGTTGGATGTTGGATGTTGGCTGTTGGATGTTGAGTTGTTGAGTTGTTGAGTTGTTGAGTGTTGGGTGTTGAGTGTTGAGTGTTGAGTGTTGGGTGTTGGATGTTGGGTGTTGGGTGTTGGGTGTTGGGTGTTGGATGTTGGGTGTTGGGTATTGGGTGTTTGATGTTGGGTGTTGGGTGTTGGATGTTGAGTTGTTGGGTGTTGGGTGTTGGGTGTTGGGTGTTGAGTGTTGAGTATTGGGTGTTGGGTGTTGGGTGTTGGATGTTGGGTGTTGGCTGTTGGATGTTGAGTGTTGGATGTTGAGTTGTTGAGTTGTTGAGTGTTGAGTGTTGAGTGTTGAGTGTTGAGTGTTGCTTGTTCAGTGTTGGGTGTTGGGTGTTGGGTGTTGGGTGTTGGGTATTGGTTATTGGGTGTTGAGTGTTGGGTGTTGGGTGTTGGGTGTTGGGTGTTGGGAGTTGGGTGTTGAGTGTTGAGTGTTGAGAATCGGGTGTTGGGTGTTGCGTTTTGGGTGTTGGCTGTTGGATGTTGGATGTTGGATGTTGGATGTTGAGTTGTTGAGTGTTGGGTGTTGGGTGGTGGGTGGTGGGTGTTGGGTGGTGGGTGTTGCTTGTTCAGTGTTGGGTGTTGGGTGTTGGGTGTTGGGTGTTGGGTGTTGGGTTTTGGGTATTGGGTATTGGGTGTTGAGTGTTGGGTGTTGGGTGTTGGGAGTTGGGTATTGAGTGTTGAGTGTTGAGTATCGGGTGTTGGGTGTTGCGTTTTGGGTGTTGGATGTTGGATGTTGGATGTTGGATGTTGAGTTGTTGGGTGTTGGGTGTTGAGTGTTGAGTGTTGAGTATTGGGTGTTGGGTGTTGGATGTTGGATGTTGAGTGTTGGATGTTGAGTTGTTGAATGTTGAGTGTTGAGTTGTTGGGTGTTGGGTGTTGGGTGTTGGGTGTTGGGTGTTGGGTATTGAGTGTTCGGTTTTGGGTGTTGGGTGTTGGGTGGTGGATGTTGCTTGTTCAGTGTTGGGTGTTGGGTGTTGGGTGTTGGATGTTGGATGTTGGATGTTGGATGTTGGATGTTGAGTTGTTGGGTGTTGGGTGTTGAGTTGTTGAGTTGTTGAGTTGTTGAGCTGTTGAGTGTTGAGTGTTGAGTGTTGAGTGTTGAGTGTTGAGTGTTGGGTGTTGGGTGTTGGGTGTTGGATGTTGAATGTTGAATGTTGAATGATGGATGTTGGATGTTGAGTTGTTGAGTGTTGAGTGTTGAGTGTTGGGTGTTGGGTGTTGGATGTTGGATGTTGGGTGTTGGGTGTTGGGTGTTGGATGTTGAGTTGTTTCGTGTTGAGTGTTGAGTGTTGGGTGTTGGGTGTTGGGTGATGGATGTTGGATGTTGGGTGTTGGATGTTGGATGTTGGATGTTGAGTTGTTCGGTGTTGGGTGTTGGGTGTTGGGTGTTGGATGTTGGGTGTTGGATGTTGAGTTGTTGCGTGTTGGGTGTTGAATGTTGAGTATTGGGTGTTGGGTGTTGGGTGTTGGCTGTTGGCTGTTGGATGTTGGATGTTGGATGTTGGGTGTTGGGTGTTGGGTGTTGGGTGTTGGGTGTTGGGTGTTGGGTGTTGGATGTTGAGTTGTTGAGTGTTGAGTGTTGAGTATTGGGTGTTGGGTGTTGGGTGTTGGGTGTTGGGTGTTGGATGTTGGATGTTGGATGTTGGATGTTGGATGTTGGGTGTTGGGTGTTGGGTGTTGGATGTTGAGTTGTTGAGTGTTGAGTGTTGAGTGTTGAGTTGTTGGGTGTTGGGTGTTGGGTGTTGGATGTTGGTTGTTGGATGTTGATTGTTGGGTGTTGGATGTTGTGTTGTTGAGTGTTGAGTGTTGAGTGTTGAGTGTTGAGTTGTTGGATGTTGGGTGTTGGATGTTGAGTTGTTGAGTGTTGAGTGTTGAGTGTTGAGTTGTTGGGTGTTGGGTGTTGGATGTTGGATGTTGGGTGTTGGATTTTGAGTTGTTGAGTGTTGAGTGTTGAGTGTCGAGTGTCGAGTTGTCGGGTGTTGGGTGTTGGATGTTGAGTTGTTGAGTGTTCAGTGTTGAGTGTTGAGTGTTGAGTGTCGAGTGTCGAGTGTCGAGTTGTCGGGTGTTGGGTGTTGGATGTTGAGTTGTTGGGTGTTGGGTGTTGGATGTTGAGTTGTTGAGTGTTTAGTGTTGAGTGTTGAGTGTTGGATGTTGGATGTTGGGTGTTGGATGTTGAGTTGTTGAGTGTTGAGTGTTGAGTGTTGAGTGTTGAGTTGTTGGGTGTTGGATGTTGAGTTGTTGAGTGTTGAGTGTTGAGTGTTGAGTGTTGAGTTGTTGGGTGTTGGGTGTTGGATGTTGGATGTTGGGTGTTGGGAGTTGGGTGTTGAGTGTTGAGTGTTGAGTATCGGGTGTTGGGTGTTGCGTTTTGGGTGTTGGCTGTTGGATGTTGGATGTTGGATGTTGGATGTTGAGTTGTTGGGTGTTGGGTGTTGAGTGTTGAGTGTTGAGTATTGGCTGTTGGGTGTTGGATGTTGGATGTTGGATGTTGAGTGTTGGATGTTGAGTTGTTAAATGTTGAGTGTTGAGTTGTTGGGTGTTGGGTGTTGGGTGTTGGGTATTGAGTGTTGGGTGTTGGGTGTTGGGTGTTGGGTGTTGGATGTTGAATGTTGGATGTTGGGCCTTTATTCCTGATGAAGGGCTTTTGCCCGAAACGTTGATTTCGCTGCTCGTTGGATGCTGCCTGAACTGCTGTGCTCTTCCAGCACCACTAATCCAGTGTTGGGTGTTGGATGTTGAGTTGTTGAGTGTTGAGTGTTGAGTGTTGAGTGTTGAGTGTTGAGTGTTGAGTGTTGAGTGTTGAGTGTTGAGTGTTGAATGTTGAGTGTTGGGTGTTGGATGTTGAATGTTGAATGTTGAATGTTGAATGTTGGATGTTGGATGTTGAGTTGTTGAGTGTTGAGTGTTGAGTGTTGGGTGTTGGGTGTTGGATGTTGGATGTTGGGTGTTGGGTGTTGGGTGTTGGGAGTTGGATGTTGAGTTGTTTAGTGTTGAGTGTTGAGTGTTGGGTGTTGGGTGTTGAGTGTTGAGTGTTGGGTGTTGGGTGTTGGATGTTGGATGTTGGATGTTGGATGTTGGGCGTTGGATGTTGGATGTTGGATGTTGGGTGTTGGGTGTTGGATGTTGAGTTGTTGCGTGTTGGGTGTTGAGTGTTGAGTATTGGGTGTTGGGTGTTGGGTGTTGGGTGTTGGGTGTTGGATGTTGGATGTTGGATGTTGGGTGTTGGGTGTTGGGTGTTGGATGTTGAGTTGTTGAGTGTTGAGTGTTGAGTGTTGAGTATTGGGTGTTGGGTGTTGGGTGTTGGGTGTTGGGTGTTGGGTGTTGGGTGTTGGATGTTGGATGTTGGATGTTGGATGTTGGATGTTGGGTGTTGGGTGTTGGGTGTTGGATGTTGAGTTGTTGAGTGTTGAGTTGTTGGGTGTTGGGTGTTGGGTGTTGGGTGTTGGATGTTGATTGTTGGGTGTTGGATGTTGTGTTGTTGAGTGTTGAGTGTTGAGTGTTGAGTGTTGGGTGTTGGGTGTTGGGTGTTGGGTGTTGGATGTTGGGTGTTGGATGTTGGGTGTTGGATGATGAGTTGTTGAGTGTTGAGTGTTGAGTGTTGAGTGTTGAGTTGTTGCGTGTTGGGTGTTGGATGTTGAGTTGTTGAGTGTTGAGTGTTGAGTTGTTGGGTGTTGGGTGTTGGATGTTGGATGTTGGGTGTTGGATTTTGAGTTGTTGAGTGTTGAGTGTTGAGTGTCGAGTGTCGAGTTGTCGGGTGTTGGGTGTTGGTTGTTGGATGTTGAGTTGTTGAGTGTTCAGTGTTGAGTGTTGAGTGTTGAGTGTCGAGTGTCGAGTTGTCGGGTGTTGGGTGTTGGATGTTGAGTTGTTGAGTGTTCAGTGTTGAGTGTTGAGTGTTGAGTGTTGAGTGTTGAGTTGTTGGGTGTTGGGTGTTGGGTGTTGAGTTGTTGGGTGTTGGGTGTTGGATGTTGAGTTGTTGAGTGTTTAGTGTTGAGTGTTGAGTGTTGGATGTTGGATGTTGGGTGTTGGATGTTGAGTTGTTGAGTGTTGAGTGTTGAGTGTTGAGTTGTTGGGTGTTGGATGTTGAGTTGTTGAGTGTTGAGTGTTGAGTGTTGAGTGTTGAGTTGTTGGGTGTTGGGTGTTGGATGTTGGATGTTGGGTGTTGGATTTTGAGTTGTTGGGTGTTGGGTGTTGGATGTTGAGTTGTTGAGTGTTTAGTGTTTAGTGTTGAGTGTTGAGTGTTGAGTGTTGCGTGTTGGGTGTTGGGTGTTGGGTGTTGGGTGTTGAGTTGTTGGGTGTTGGGTGTTGGATGTTGAGTTGTTGAGTGTTTAGTGTTGAGTGTTGAGTGTTTGATGTTGGATGTTGGATGTTGGGTGTTGGATGTTGAGTTGTTGAGTGTTGAGTGTTGAGTGTTGAGTGTCGAGTGTCAAGTTGTTGGGTGTTGGGTGTTGGATGTTGAGTTGTTGGGTGTTGGGTGTTGGATGTTGAGTTGTTGAGTGTTGAGTGTTGAGTGTTGAGTGTTGAGTTGTTGGGTGTTGGGTGTTGAGTTGTTGGGTGTTGGGTGTTGGATGTTGAGTTGTTGAGTGTTTAGTGTTGAGTTGTTGGGTGTTGGGTGTTGGATGTTGAGTTGTTTAGTGTTGAGTGTTGAGTGTTAAGTGTTGAGTGTTGAGTTGTTGGGTGTTGGGTGTTGAGTTGTTGGGTGTTGGATGTTGATTGTTGGGTGTTGGATGTTGTGTTGTTGAGTGTTGAGTGTTGAGTGTTGAGTGTTGAGTGTTGAGTGTTGAGTGTTGGGTGTTGGGTGTTGGGTGTTGCGTGTTGGGTGTTGGATGTTGGATGTTGGATGTTGGGTGTTGGATGTTGAGTTGTTGGGTGTTGGGTGTTGAGTTGTTGGGTGTTGGGTGTTGAGTTGTTGGGTGTTGGGTGTTGAGTGTTGAGTGTTGAGTATTGAGTTGTTGGGTGTTGGGTGTTGGATGTTAAGTTGTTGAGTGTTGAATGTTGAGTGTTGAGTTGTTGGGTGTTGGGTGTTTGATGTTGAGTTGTTCAGTGTTGAGTGTTGGGTGTTGGGTGTTGGGTGTTGGATGTTGATTGTTGGGTGTTGGATGTTGTGTTGTTGAGTGTTGAGTGTTCAGTGTTGAGTATTGGGTGTTGGGTGTTGTATGTTGGATGTTGAGTGTTGGATGTTGAGTTGTTGAATGTTGAGTGTTGAGTTGTTGGGTGTTGGGTGTTGGGTGTTGGGTGTTGGGTATTGAGTGTTGGGTTTTGGGTGTTGGGTGTTGGGTGGTGGGTGTTGCTTCTTCAGTGTTGGGTGTTGGGTGTTGGGTGTTGGATGTTGGATGTTGGATGTTGGATGTTGGATGTTGAGTTGTTGGGTGTTGGGTGTTGGATGTTGAGTTGTTGAGTTGTTGAGTTGTTGAGTGTTGAGTGTTGAGTGTTGAGTGTTGAGTGTTGAGTGTTGAGTGTTGGGTGTTGGGTGTTGGGTGTTGGGTGTTGAATGTTGAATGTTGGATGTTGGATGTTGAGTTGTTGAGTGTTGAGTGTTGAGTGTTGGGTGTTGGGTGTTGGGTGATGGATGTTGGATGTTGGGTGTTGGATGTTGGATGTTGGATGTTGAGTTGTTCGGTGTTGGGTGTTGGGTGTTGGGTGTTGGATGTTGGGTGTTGGATGTTGAGTTGTTGCGTGTTGGGTGTTGAATGTTGAGTATTGGGTGTTGGGTGTTGGGTGTTGGGTGTTGGCTGTTGGATGTTGGATGTTGGATGTTGGGTGTTGGGTGTTGGGTGTTGGGTGTTGGGTGTTGGGTGTTGGATGTTGGGTGTTGGATGTTGAGTTGTTGAGTGTTGAGTGTTGAGTGTTGAGTTGTTGGGTGTTGGGTGTTGGGTGTTGGATGTTGGTTGTTGGTTGTTGATTGTTGGGTGTTGGATGTTGTGTTGTTGAGTGTTGAGTGTTGAGTGTTGAGTTGTTGGGTGTTGGGTGTTGGATGTTGGATGTTGGGTGTTGGATTTTGAGTTGTTGAGTGTTGAGTGTCGAGTGTCGAGTGTCGAGTTGTCGGGTGTTGGGTGTTGGGTGTTGGATGTTGAGTTGTTGAGTGTTCAGTGTTGAGTGTTGAGTGTCGAGTGTCGAGTGTCGAGTTGTCGGGTGTTGGGTGTTGGATGTTGAGTTGTTGGGTGTTGGGTGTTGGATGTTGAGTTGTTGAGTGTTTAGTGTTGAGTGTTGAGTGTTGAGTGTCGAGTGTCGAGTGTCGAGTTGTCGGGTGTTGGGTGTTGGATGTTGAGTTGTTGAGTGTTCAGTGTTGAGTGTTGAGTGTTGAGTGTCGAGTGTCGAGTTGTCGGGTGTTGGGTGTTGGATGTTGAGTTGTTGGGTGTTGGGTGTTGGATGTTGAGTTGTTGAGTGTTTAGTGTTGAGTGTTGAGTGTTGGATGTTGGATGTTGGGTGTTGGATGTTGAGTTGTTGAGTGTTGAGTGTTGAGTGTTGAGTGTTGAGTTGTTGGGTGTTGGATGTTGAGTTGTTGAGTGTTGAGTGTTGAGTGTTGAGTGTTGAGTGTTGAGTTGTTGGGTGTTGGGTGTTGGATGTTAAGTTGTTGAGTGTTGAATGTTGAGTGTTGAGTTGTTGGCTGTTGGGTGTTTGATGTTGAGTTGTTCAGTTTTGAGTGTTGGGTGTTGGGTGTTGGATGTTGATTGTTGGGTGTTGGATGTTGAGTGTTGAGTGTTGAGTGTTGGGTGTTGGGTGTTGGGTGTTGGGTGTTGGGTGTTGGATGTTCAGTTGTTGAGTGTTGAGTGTTCAGTGTTGAGTGTTGGGTGTTGGGTGTTGGGTGTTGGGTGTTGGATGTTCAGTTGTTGAGTGTTGAGTGTTGAGTATTGAGTTGTTGGGTGTTGGGTGTTGGGTGTTAAGTTGTTGAGTGTTGAGTGTTGAGTGTTGAGTTGTTGGGTGTTGGGTGTTGGATGTTGAGTTGTTCAGTGTTGAGTGTTGGGTGTTGGGTGTTGGGTGTTGGGAGTTGAGTGTTGAGTGTTGAGTGTTGGGTGTTGAGTGTTGAGTTGTTGAGTTGTTGGGTGTTGAGTGTTGAGTGTTGAGTGTTGAGTGTTGGGTGTTGGGTGTTGGGTGTTGGGTGTTGGATGTTGGATGTTGGGTGTTGGATGTTGAGTTGTTGGGTGTTGGGTGTTGAGTTGTTGGGTGTTGGGTGTTGAGTTGTTGGGTGTTGGGTGTTGAGTTGTTGGGTGTTGGGTGTTGAGTTGTTAGGTGTTGGGTGTTGGATGTTGAGTTGTTGAGTGTTGAGTGTTGAGTGTTGAGTGTTGAGTATTGAGTTGTTGGGTGTTGGGTGTTGGATGTTAAGTTGTTGAGTGTTGAATGTTGAGTGTTGAGTTGTTGGGTGTTGGGTGTTTGATGTTGAGTTGTTCAGTGTTGAGTGTTGGGTGTTGGGTGTTGGATGTTGATTGTTGGGTGTTGGATGTTGAGTGTTGAGTGTTGAGTGTTGGCTGTTGGGTGTTGGGTGTTGGGTGTTGGGTGTTGGGTGTTGGATGTTCAGTTGTTGAGTGTTCAGTGTTCAGTGTTGGGTGTTGGGTGTTGGGTGTTGGGTGTTGGGTGTTGGGTGTTGGATGTTCAGTTGTTGAGTGTTGAGTGTTGAGTGTTGAGTATTGAGTTGTTGGGTTTTGGGTGTTGGGTGTTAAGTTGTTGAGTGTTGAGTGTTGAGTGTTGAGTTGTTGGGTGTTGGGTGTTGGATGTTGAGTTGTTCAGTGTTGAGTCTTGGGTGTTGGGTGTTAGGTGTTGGGTGTTGGGTGTTGAGTGTTGAGTGTTGAGTGTTGGGTGTTGAGTGTTGAGTTGTTGAGTTGTTGGGTGTTGAGTGTTGAGTGATGGGTGTTGGGTGTTGGGTGTTGGGTGTTGGGTGTTGGGTGTTGGATGTTGGGTGTTGGGTGTTGGATGTTGAGTTGTTGGGTGTTGAGTTGTTGAGTGTTGGGTGTTGGATGTTGGATGTTGGATGTTGGATGTTGGGTGTTTGGAGTTGGGTGTTTAGTGTTGAGTGTTTGGGTGTTGGGTGTTGGATGTTGGATGTTGGATGTTGGATGTTGGATGTTGAGTTGTTGGGTGTTGGGTGTTGGATGTTGAGTTGTTGAGTTGTTGAGTTGTTGAGTGTTGAGTGTTGAGTGTTGAGTGTTGAGTGTTGAGTGTTGAGTGTTGGGTGTTGGGTGTTGGGTGTTGGGTGTTGAATGTTGAATGTTGGATGTTGGATGTTGAGTTGTTGAGTGTTGAGTGTTGAGTGTTGGGTGTTGGGTGTTGGATGTTGGATGTTGGGTGTTGGGTGTTGGGTGTTGGATGTTGAGTTGTTTCGTGTTGAGTGTTGAGTGTTGGGTGTTGGGTGTTGGGTGATGGATGTTGGATGTTGGGTGTTGGATGTTGGATGTTGGATGTTGAGTTGTTCGGTGTTGGGTGTTGGGTGTTGGGTGTTGGATGTTGGGTGTTGGATGTTGAGTTGTTGCGTGTTGGGTGTTGAATGTTGAGTATTGGGTGTTGGGTGTTGGGTGTTGGGTGTTGGCTGTTGGATGTTGGATGTTGGATGTTGGGTGTTGGGTGTTGGGTGTTGGGTGTTGGGTGTTGGGTGTTGGATGTTGGGTGTTGGATGTTGAGTTGTTGAGTGTTGAGTGTTGAGTGTTGAGTTGTTGGGTGTTGGGTGTTGGGTGTTGGATGTTGGTTGTTGGTTGTTGATTGTTGGGTGTTGGATGTTGTGTTGTTGAGTGTTGAGTGTTGAGTGTTGAGTTGTTGGGTGTTGGGTGTTGGATGTTGGATGTTGGGTGTTGGATTTTGAGTTGTTGAGTGTTGAGTGTCGAGTGTCGAGTGTCGAGTTGTCGGGTGTTGGGTGTTGGGTGTTGGATGTTGAGTTGTTGAGTGTTCAGTGTTGAGTGTTGAGTGTCGAGTGTCGAGTGTCGAGTTGTCGGGTGTTGGGTGTTGGATGTTGAGTTGTTGGGTGTTGGGTGTTGGATGTTGAGTTGTTGAGTGTTTAGTGTTGAGTGTTGAGTGTTGAGTGTCGAGTGTCGAGTGTCGAGTTGTCGGGTGTTGGGTGTTGGATGTTGAGTTGTTGAGTGTTCAGTGTTGAGTGTTGAGTGTTGAGTGTCGAGTGTCGAGTTGTCGGGTGTTGGGTGTTGGATGTTGAGTTGTTGGGTGTTGGGTGTTGGATGTTGAGTTGTTGAGTGTTTAGTGTTGAGTGTTGAGTGTTGGATGTTGGATGTTGGGTGTTGGATGTTGAGTTGTTGAGTGTTGAGTGTTGAGTGTTGAGTGTTGAGTTGTTGGGTGTTGGATGTTGAGTTGTTGAGTGTTGAGTGTTGAGTGTTGAGTGTTGAGTTGTTGGGTGTTGGGTGTTGGATGTTAAGTTGTTGAGTGTTGAATGTTGAGTGTTGAGTTGTTGGCTGTTGGGTGTTTGATGTTGAGTTGTTCAGTTTTGAGTGTTGGGTGTTGGGTGTTGGATGTTGATTGTTGGGTGTTGGATGTTGAGTGTTGAGTGTTGAGTGTTGGGTGTTGGGTGTTGGGTGTTGGGTGTTGGGTGTTGGATGTTCAGTTGTTGAGTGTTGAGTGTTCAGTGTTGAGTGTTGGGTGTTGGGTGTTGGGTGTTGGGTGTTGGATGTTCAGTTGTTGAGTGTTGAGTGTTGAGTATTGAGTTGTTGGGTGTTGGGTGTTGGGTGTTAAGTTGTTGAGTGTTGAGTGTTGAGTGTTGAGTTGTTGGGTGTTGGGTGTTGGATGTTGAGTTGTTCAGTGTTGAGTGTTGGGTGTTGGGTGTTGGGTGTTGGGAGTTGAGTGTTGAGTGTTGAGTGTTGGGTGTTGAGTGTTGAGTTGTTGAGTTGTTGGGTGTTGAGTGTTGAGTGTTGAGTGTTGAGTGTTGGGTGTTGGGTGTTGGGTGTTGGGTGTTGGATGTTGGATGTTGGGTGTTGGATGTTGAGTTGTTGGGTGTTGGGTGTTGAGTTGTTGGGTGTTGGGTGTTGAGTTGTTGGGTGTTGGGTGTTGAGTTGTTGGGTGTTGGGTGTTGAGTTGTTAGGTGTTGGGTGTTGGATGTTGAGTTGTTGAGTGTTGAGTGTTGAGTGTTGAGTGTTGAGTATTGAGTTGTTGGGTGTTGGGTGTTGGATGTTAAGTTGTTGAGTGTTGAATGTTGAGTGTTGAGTTGTTGGGTGTTGGGTGTTTGATGTTGAGTTGTTCAGTGTTGAGTGTTGGGTGTTGGGTGTTGGATGTTGATTGTTGGGTGTTGGATGTTGAGTGTTGAGTGTTGAGTGTTGGCTGTTGGGTGTTGGGTGTTGGGTGTTGGGTGTTGGGTGTTGGATGTTCAGTTGTTGAGTGTTCAGTGTTCAGTGTTGGGTGTTGGGTGTTGGGTGTTGGGTGTTGGGTGTTGGGTGTTGGATGTTCAGTTGTTGAGTGTTGAGTGTTGAGTGTTGAGTATTGAGTTGTTGGGTTTTGGGTGTTGGGTGTTAAGTTGTTGAGTGTTGAGTGTTGAGTGTTGAGTTGTTGGGTGTTGGGTGTTGGATGTTGAGTTGTTCAGTGTTGAGTGTTGGGTGTTGGGTGTTAGGTGTTGGGTGTTGGGTGTTGAGTGTTGAGTGTTGAGTGTTGGGTGTTGAGTGTTGAGTTGTTGAGTTGTTGGGTGTTGAGTGTTGAGTGATGGGTGTTGGGTGTTGGGTGTTGGGTGTTGGGTGTTGGGTGTTGGATGTTGGGTGTTGGGTGTTGGATGTTGAGTTGTTGGGTGTTGAGTTGTTGAGTGTTGGGTGTTGGATGTTGGATGTTGGATGTTGGATGTTGGGTGTTTGGAGTTGGGTGTTTAGTGTTGAGTGTTTGGGTGTTGGGTGCTGGGTGTTGAGTGTTGGGTGTTGGGTGTTGGGTGTTGAGTTGTTGAGTGTTGAGTTGTTGAGTGTTGAGTTGTTGGGTGTTTTGTGTTGGGTGTTGGGTGTTTGGGTGTTGGGTGTTGGGTGTCGCATGTTGAGTTGTTGGGTGTTGAGTGTTGAGTGTTGAGTGTTGAGGTGTTGGGTGTTGGGTGTTGAGTGTTGAGGTGTTGGGTGTTGGGTGTTGGGTGTTGGGTGTTGGGTGTTGGGTGTTGGGTGTTGGGTGTTGAGTGTTGAGTGTTGAGTGTTGGGTGTTGGGTGTTGGGTGTTGGGTGTTGGGTGTTGAGTGTTGAGTGTTGAGTTGTTGAGTTGTTGGGTGTTGAGTGTTGAGTGTTGGGTGTTGGGTGTTGGGTGTTGGATGTTGGGTGTTGGATGTTGAGTTGTTGGGTGTTGAGTTGTTGAGTGTTGGGTGTTGGATGTTGGATGTTGGGTGTTTGGAGTTGGGTGTTGAGTGTTGAGTGTTTGGGTTTTGGGTGTTGGGTGTTTGGGTGTTGGGTGTTGGGTGTTTGGGTGTTTGGGAGTTTGGGTGTTGGGTGTTGGGTGTTGGGTGTTGCGTTGTTGAGTTGTTGAGTGTTGAGTTGTTGAGTGTTGAGTTGTTGGGTGTTTTGTGTTGGGTGTTGGGTGTTTGGGTGTTGGGTGTTGGGTGTTGGGTGGCGCATGTTGAGTTGTTGGGTGTTGAGTGTTGAATGTTGAGTGTTGAGTGTTGAGGTGTTGGGTGTTGGGTGTTGGGTGTTGGGTGTTGGGTGTTGAGTGTTGAGTGTTGAGTTTTGGGTGTTGGGTGTTGGGTGTTGGGTGTTGGGTGTTGGGTGTTGGGTGTTGAGTATTGAGTGTTGAATGTTGAGTGTTGAGTGTTGAGTGTTGAGTGTTGAGGTGTTGGGTGTTGGCTGTTGGGTGTTGGGTGTTGAGTGTTGAGTGTTGAGTGTTGGGTGTTGGGTGTTGGGTGTTGGGTGTTGGGTGTTGAGTGTTGAGTGTTGAGTGTTGAGTGTTGAGGTGTTGGGTGTTGGCTGTTGGGTGTTGGGTGTTGAGTGTTGAATGTTGAGTGTTGAGTGTTGAGGTGTTGGGTGTTGGGTGTTGGGTGTTGGGTGTTGGGTGTTGAGTGTTGAGTGTTGAGTTTTGGGTGTTGGGTGTTGGGTGTTGGGTGTTGGGTGTTGGGTGTTGGGTGTTGGGTGTTGAGTATTGAGTGTTGAGTGTTGAGTGTTGAGTGTTGAGTGTTGAGGTGTTGGGTGTTGGCTGTTGGGTGTTGAGTTTTGAGTGTTGAGTGTTGGGTGTTGTGTGTTGTGTGTTGGGTGTTGGGTGTTGGGTGTTGGGTGTTGGGTGTTGGGTGTTGAGTATTGAGTGTTGAATGTTGAGTGTTGAGTGTTGAGTGTTGAGTGTTGAGGTGTTGGGTGTTGGCTGTTGGGTGTTGGGTGTTGAGTGTTGAGTGTTGAGTGTTGGGTGTTGGGTGTTGGGTGTTGGGTGTTGGGTGTTGAGTGTTGAGTGTTGAGTGTTGAGTGTTGAGGTGTTGGGTGTTGGCTGTTGGGTGTTGGGTGTTGAGTGTTGAATGTTGAGTGTTGAGTGTTGAGGTGTTGGGTGTTGGGTGTTGGGTGTTGGGTGTTGGGTGTTGAGTGTTGAGTGTTGAGTTTTGGGTGTTGGGTGTTGGGTGTTGGGTGTTGGGTGTTGGGTGTTGGGTGTTGAGTATTGAGTGTTGAATGTTGAGTGTTGAGTGTTGAGTGTTGAGGTGTTGGGTGTTGGCTGTTGGGTGTTGAGTTTTGAGTGTTGAGTGTTGGGTGTTGTGTGTTGTGTGTTGGGTGTTGGGTGTTGGGTGTTGAGTGTTGAGTGTTGAGTGTTGAGTGTTGAGTGTTGAGGTGTTGGGTGTTGGCTGTTGGGTGTTGGGTGTTGAGTGTTGAGTGTTGAGTGTTGAGTGTTGGGTGTTGGGTGTTGAGGTGTTGTGTGTTGGGTGTTGGGTGTTGGGTGTTGAGTGTTGAGTGTTGAGTGTTGAGTGTTGAGGTGTTGGGTGTTGAGGTGTTGGGTGTTGGCTGTTGGGTGTTGGGTGTTGAGTGTTGAGTGTTGAGTGTTGAGTGTTGAGGTGTTGGGTGTTGAGGTGTTGGGTGTTGGCTGTTGGGTGTTGGGTGTTGAGTGTTGAGTGTTGAGTGTTGGGTGTTGTGTGTTGGGTGTTGGGTGTTGGGTGTTGGGTGTTGAGTGTTGGGTGTTGAGTGTTGAGTGTTGAGGTGTTGGGTGTTGGGTGTTGAGTGTTGAGTGTTGAGTTTTGGGTGTTGGGTGTTGGGTGTTGGGTGTTGGGTGTTGGGTGTTGAGTGTTGAGTGTTGAATGTTGTGTGTTGAGTGTTGAGTGTTGAGGTGTTGGGTGTTGGGTGTTGAGTGTTGAGTTGTTGGGTGTTGGGTGTTGGATGTTGGGTTGTTGAGTGTTTAGTGTTGAGTGTTGAGTGTTTGATGTTGAATGTTGGATGTTGGGTGTTGGATGTTGGATGTTGGATGTTGGGTGTTGGATGTTGAGTTGTTGAGTGTTGAGTTGTTGAGTGTTGAGTGTTTGATGTTGAATGTTGGATGTTGGGTGTTGGATGTTGGATGTTGGATGTTGGGTGTTGGATGTTGAGTTGTTGAGTGTTGAGTGTTGAGTGTTGAGTGTCGAGTGTCAAGTTGTTGGGTGTTGGGTGTTGGATGTTGAGTTGTTGGGTGTTGGGTGTCGAGTTGTTGGGTGTTGGGTGTTGGATGTTGAGTTGTTGAGTGTTGAGTGTTCAGTGTTAAGTGTTGAGTGTTGAGTTGTTGGGTGTTGGGTGTTGAGTTGTTGGGTGTTGGATGTTGATTGTTGGGTGTTGGATGTTGTGTTGTTGAGTGTTGAGTGTTGAGTGTTGAGTGTTGAGTGTTGGGTGTTGGGTGTTGGATGTTGGATGTTGAGTTGTTGAGTGTTTAGTGTTGAGTGTTGAGTGTTGAGTTGTTGGGTGTTGGGTGTTGAGTTGTTGGGTGTTGGCTGTCGCGTTGTTGGGTGTTGGGTGTTGGATGTTGAGTTGTTGAGTGTTGAGTGTTGAGTGTTAAGTGTTGAGTGTTGAGTTGTTGGGTGTTGGGTGTTGAGTTGTTGGGTGTTGGATGTTGATTGTTGGGTGTTGGATGTTGTGTTGTTGAGTGTTGAGTGTTGAGTGTTGAGTGTTGGGTGTTGGGTGTTGGGTGTTGGATGTTGGATGTTGGATGTTGGGTGTTGGATGTTGAGTTGTTGGGTGTTGGGTGTTGAGTTGTTGGGTGTTGGGTGTTGAGTTGTTGGGTGTTGGGTGTTGAGTTGTTAGGTGTTGGGTGTTGGATGTTGAGTTGTTGAGTGTTGAGTGTTGAGTGTTGAGTTGTTGGGTGTTGGGTGTTTGATGTTGAGTTGTTCAGTGTTGAGTGTTGGGTGTTGTGTGTTGGATGTTGATTGTTGGGTGTTGGATGTTGTGTTGTTGAGTGTTGAGTGTTCAGTGTTGAGTGTTGGGTGTTGGGTGTTGGGTGTTGGATGTTCAGTTGTTGAGTGTTGAGTGTTGAGTGTTGAGTATTGAGTTGTTGGGTGTTGGGTGTTGGGTATTAAGTTGTTGAGTGTTGAGTGTTGAGTTGTTGGGTGTTGGGTGTTGGATGTTGAGTTGTTCAGTGTTGAGTGTTGGGTGTTGGGTGTTGGGTGTTGGGTGTTGGGTGTTGGGTGTTGGGTGTTGAGTGTTGGGTGTTGAGTGTTGAGTTGTTGAGTTGTTGGGTGTTGAGTGTTGAGTGTTGGGTGTTGGGTGTTGGGTGTTGGATGTTGGTTGTTGGGTGTTGGATGTTGAGTTGTTGGGTGTTGAGTTGTTGAGTGTTGGGTGTTGGATGTTGGATGTTGGATGTTGGATGTTGGGTGTTTGGAGTTGGGTGTTGAGTGTTGAGTGTTTGGGTGTTGGGTGTTGGGTGTTTGGGTGTTGGGTGCTGGGTGTTGAGTGTTGGGTGTTGGGTGTTGAGTTGTTGAGTTGTTGAGTGTTGAGTTGTTGGGTGTTTTGTGTTGGGTGTTGGGTGTTTGGGTGTTGGGTGTTGGGTGTCGCATGTTGAGTTGTTGGGTGTTGAGTGTTGAGTGTTGAGTGTTGAGTGTTGAGTGTTGTGTGTTGAGTGTTGAGTGTTGAGTGTTGAGTGTTGAGGTGTTGGGTGTTGGGTGTTGGGTGTTGGGTGTTGGGTGTTGAGTGTTGAGTGTTGAGTGTTGAGTGTTGAGGTGTTGGGTGTTGGGTGTTGGGTGTTGGGTGTTGAGTGTTGGGTGTTGGGTGTTGGGTGTTGAGTGTTGAATGTTGAGTTGTTGAGTTGTTGGGTGTTGAGTGTTGAGTGTTGGGTGTTGGGTGTTGGGTGTTGGATGTTGGGTGTTGGATGTTGAGTTGTTGGGTGTTGAGTTGTTGAGTGTTGGGTGTTGGATGTTGGATGTTGGGTGTTTGGAGTTGGGTGTTGAGTTTTGAGTGTTTGGGTGTTGGGTGTTGGGTGTTTGGGTGTTGGGTGTTGAATGTTGGGTGTTGGGTGTTTGGAGTTGGGTGTTGAGTGTTGAGTGTTTGGGTGTTGGGTGTTTGGGTGTTGGGTGTTGGGTGTTTGGGTGTTTGGGAGTTTGGGTGTTGAGTGTTGGGTGTTGGGTGTTGGGTGTTGCGTTGTTGAGTTGTTGAGTGTTGAGTTGTTGAGTGTTGAGTTGTTGGGTGTTTTGTGTTGGGTGTTGGGTGTTTGGGTGTTGGGTGTTGGGTGTTGGGTGTTGGGTGTCGCATGTTGAGTTGTTGGGTGTTGAGTGTTGAGTGTTGAGTGTTGAATGTTGAGTGTTGAGTGTTGAGTGTTGAGGTGTTGGGTGTTGGGTGTTGGGTGTTGGGTGTTGGGTGTTGAGTGTTGAGTGTTGAGTTTTGGGTGTTGGGTGTTGGGTGTTGGGTGTTGGGTGTTGGGTGTTGGGTGTTGAATGTTGAGTGTTGAATGTTGAGTGTTGCGTGTTGAGAGTTGAGTGTTGAGGTTTTGGGTGTTGAGGTGTTGGGTGTTGGGTGTTGAGTGTTGAGTGTTGAGTGTTGAGTTTTGGGTGTTGGGTGTTGGGTGTTGGGTGTTGGGTGTTGGGTGTTGGGTGTTGAATGTTGAGTGTTGAATGTTGAGTGTTGCGTGTTGAGTGTTGAGTGTTGAGGTGTTGGGTGTTGGCTGTTGGGTGTTGGGTGTTGAGTGTTGAGTGTTGAGTGTTGAGTGTTGGGTGTTGGGTGTTTGGAGTTGGGTGTTGAGTGTTGAGTGTTTGGGTGTTGGGTGTTTGGGTGTTAGGTGTTGGGTGTTGGGTGTTTGGGTGTTTGGGAGTTTGGGTGTTGAGTGTTGGGTGTTGGGTGTTGGGTGTTGCGTTGTTGAGTTGTTGAGTGTTGAGTTGTTGAGTGTTGAGTTGTTGGGTGTTTTGTGTTGGGTGTTGGGTGTTTGGGTGTTGGGTGTTGGGTGTTGGGTGTTGGGTGTCGCATGTTGAGTTGTTGGGTGTTGAGTGTTGAGTGTTGAGGTGTTGGGTGTTGGGTGTTGGGTGTTGGGTGTTGAGTGTTGAGTGTTGAGTTTTGGGTGTTGGGTGTTGGGTGTTGGGTGTTGGGTGTTGGGTGTTGGGTGTTGGGTGTTGAATGTTGAGTGTTGAATGTTGAGTGTTGCGTGTTGAGTGTTGAGTGTTGAGGTGTTGGGTGTTGGGTGTTGAGTGTTGAGTGTTGAGTGTTGAGTGTTGAGTTTTGGGTGTTGGGTGTTGGGTGTTGGGTGTTGGGTGTTGGGTGTTGGGTGTTGAGTGTTGAGTGTTGAGTGTTGAGTGTTGAGTGTTGCGTGTTGAGTGTTGAGTGTTGAGGTGTTGGGTGTTGGGTGTTGAGTGTTGAGTGTTGAGTGTTGAGTGTTGGGTGATGGGTGTTGGGTGTTGGGTGTTGGGTGTTGGGTGTTGGGTGTTGGGTGTCGCATGTTGAGTTGTTGGGTGTTGAGTGTTGAGTGTTGAGGTGTTGGGTGTTGGGTGTTGGGTGTTGGGTGTTGAGTGTTGAGTGTTGAGTTTTGGGTGTTGGGTGTTGGGTGTTGAGTGTTGGGTGATGGGTGTTGGGTGTTGGGTGTTGGGTGTTGGGTGTTGAGTGTTGAGTGTTGCGTGTTGAGTGTTGAGTGTTGAGGTGTTGGGTGTTGGGTGTTGAGTGTTGAGTGTTGAGTGTTGAGTGTTGGGTGATGGGTGTTGGGTGTTGGGTGTTGGGTGTTGGGTGTTGAGTGTTGAGTGTTGAGTTTTGGGTGTTGGGTGTTGGGTGTTGTGTGTTGGGTGTTGGGTGTTGAGTGTTGAGTGTTGAATGTTGAGTGTTGCGTGTTGAGTGTTGAGTGTTGAGGTGTTGGGTGTTGGCTGTTGGGTGTTGGGTGTTGAGTGTTGAGTGTTGAGTGTTGAGAGTTGGGTGTTGGGTGTTGGGTGTTGGGTGTTGAGTGTTGGGTGTTGGGTGTTGAGTGTTGGGTGTTGAGGTGTTGGGTGTTGGGTGTTGGGTGTTGAGTGTTGAGTGTTGAGGTGTTGGGTGTTGGGTGACGGGTGTTGGGTGTTGAGTGTTGAGTGTTGAGTGTTGAGTTTTGGGTGTTGGGTGTTGGGTGTTGAGTGTTGGGTGATGGGTGTTGGGTGTTGGGTGTTGGGTGTTGGGTGTTGAGTGTTGGGTGATGGGTGTTGGGTGTTGGGTGTTGGGTGTTGGGTGTTGAGTGTTGAGTGTTGCGTGTTGAGTGTTGAGTGTTGAGGTGTTGGGTGTTGGGTGTTGAGTGTTGAGTGTTGAGTGTTGAGTGTTGGGTGATGGGTGTTGGGTGTTGGGTGTTGGGTGTTGGGTGTTGAGTGTTGAGTGTTGAGTTTTGGGTGTTGGGTGTTGGGTGTTGTGTGTTGGGTGTTGGGTGTTGAGTGTTGAGTGTTGAATGTTGAGTGTTGCGTGTTGAGTGTTGAGTGTTGAGGTGTTGGGTGTTGGCTGTTGGGTGTTGGGTGTTGAGTGTTGAGTGTTGAGTGTTGAGTGTTGGGTGTTGGGTGTTGGGTGTTGGGTGTTGAGTGTTGGGTGTTGGGTGTTGAGTGTTGGGTGTTGAGGTGTTGGGTGTTGGGTGTTGGGTGTTGAGTGTTGAGTGTTGAGGTGTTGGGTGTTGGGTGACGGGTGTTGGGTGTTGAGTGTTGGGTGTTGGGTGTTGGGTGTTGGGTGTTGGGTGTTGGGTGTTGAGTGTTGAGTGTTGAGTGTTGGGTGTTGGGTGTTGGGTGTTGGGTGTTGGGTGTTGAGTGTTGAGTGTTGAGTGTTGAGTTGTTGAGTTGTTGGGTGTTGAGTGTTGACTGTTGGGTGTTGGGTGTTGGGTGTTGGATGTTGGATGTTGGGTGTTGGATGTTGAGTTGTTGGGTGTTGAGTTGTTGAGTGTTGGGTGTTGGATGTTGGATGTTGGGTGTTTGGAGTTGGGTGTTGAGTGTTTGGGTGTTGGGTGTTGGGTGTTTGGGTGTTGGGTGTTGGGTGTTGAATGTTGGGTGTTGGGCGTTGGGTGTTGGGTGTTGGGTGTTGGGTGTTTGGGTGTTTGGGTGTTTGGGTGTTGAGTGTTGGGTGTTGGGTGTTGGGTGTTGGGTGTTGCGTTGTTGAGTTGTTGAGTGTTGAGTTGTTGAGTGTTGAGTTGTTGGGTGTTTTGTGTTGGGTGTTGGGTGTTTGGGTGTTGGGTGTTGGGTGTTGGGTGTCGCATGTTGAGTTGTTGGGTGTTGAGTGTTGAGTGTTGAGTGTTGAGTGTTGAGTGTTGAGTATTGAGTGTTGAGGTGTTGGGTGTTGGGTGTTGGGTGTTGGGTGTTGAGTGTTGAGTGTTGAGTTTTGGGTGTTGGGTGTTGGGTGTTGGGTGTTGGGTGTTGGGTGTTGGGTGTTGGGTGTTGAGTGTTGAGTGTTGAATGTTGAGTGTTGAGTGTTGAGTGTTGAGGTGTTGGGTGTTGGGTGTTGGGTGTTGAGTGTTGAGTGTTGAGTGTTGGGTGTTGAGTGTTGAGTTGTTGAGTTGTTGGGTGTTGAGTGTTGAGTGTTGGGTGTTGGGTGTTGGATGTTGGGTGTTGGGTGTTGGGTGTTGGGTGTTGGATGTTGAGTTGTTGTGTGTTGAATTGTTGAGTGTTGAGTGTTGGGTGTTGGGTGTCGAGTTGTTGGGTGTTGGGTGTTGGATGTTGAGTTGTTGAGTGTTGAGTGTTCAGTGTTAAGTGTTGAGTTGTTGGGTGTTGGGTGTTGAGTTGTTGGGTGTTGGATGTTGATTGTTGGGTGTTGGATGTTGTGTTGTTGAGTGTTGAGTGTTGAGTGTTGAGTGTTGGGTGTTGGGTGTTGGGTGTTGGGTGTTGGGTGTTGGATGTTGGATGTTGGATGTTGGGTGTTGGATGTTGAGTTGTTGGGTGTTGGGTGTTGAGTTGTTGGGTGTTGGGTGTTGAGTTGTTGGGTGTTGGGTGTTGAGTTGTTAGGTGTTGGGTGTTGGATGTTGAGTTGTTGAGTGTTGAGTGTTGAGTGTTGAGTATTGAGTTGTTGGGTGTTGGGTGTTGGATGTTAAGTTGTTGAGTGTTGAGTGTTGAGTGTTGAGTTGTTGGGTGTTGGGTGTTGGATGTTGAGTTGTTCATTGTTGAGTGTTGGGTGTTGGGTGTTGGATGTTGATTGTTGGGTCTTGGATGTTGTGTTGTTGAGTGTTGAGTGTTCAGTGTTCAGTGTTGAGTGTTGGGTGTTGGGTGTTGGGTGTTGGGTGTTGGGTGTTGGGTGTTGGGTGTTGGATGTTCAGTTGTTGAGTGTTGAGTGTTGAGTATTGAGTTGTTGGGTGTTGGGTGTTGGGTGTTAAGTTGTTGAGTGTTGAGTGTTGAGTTGTTGGGTGTTGGGTGTTGGATGTTGAGTTGTTCAGTGTTGAGTGTTGGGTGTTGGGTGTCGGGTGTTGGGTATTGGGTGTTGGGTGTTGGGTGTTGGGTGTTGGGTGTTGGGTGTTGAGTGTTGGGTGTTGAGTGTTGAGTTGTTGAGTTGTTGGGTGTTGAGTGTTGAGTGTTGGGTGTTGGGTGTTGGGTGTTGGGTGTTGGATGTTGGTTGTTGGGTGTTGGATGTTGAGTTGTTGGGTGTTGAGTTGTTGAGTGTTGGGTGTTGGATGTTGGATGTTGGATGTTGGGTGTTTGGAGTTGGGTGTTGAGTGTTGAGTGTTTGGGTGTTGGGTGTTGGGTGTTTGGGTGTTGGGTGCTGGGTGTTGAGTGTTGGGTGTTGAGTGTTGAGTTGTTGAGTGTTGAGTTGTTGAGTGTTGAGTTGTTGAGTGTTGAGTTGTTGGGTGTTTTGTGTTGGGTGTTGGGTGTTTGGGTGTTGGGTGTTGGGTGTTGGGTGTCGCATGTTGAGTTGTTGGGTGTTGAGTGTTGAGTGTTGAGTGTTGAGTGTTGAGTGTTGAGTGTTGAGTGTTGAGGTGTTGGGTGTTGGGTGTTGGGTGTTGGGTGTTGGGTGTTGAGTGTTGTGTGTTGAGTGTTGAGTGTTGAGTGTTGAGGTGTTGGGTGTTGGGTGTTGGGTGTTGGGTGTTGGGTGTTGAGTGTTGAGTGTTGGGTGTTGGGTGTTGGGTGTTGAGTGTTGAGTGTTGAGTGTTGAGTTGTTGAGTTGTTGGGTGTTGAGTGTTGAGTGTTGGGTCTTGGGTGTTGGGTGTTGGATGTTGGGTGTTGGATGTTGAGTTGTTGGGTGTTGAGTTGTTGAGTGTTGGGTGTTGGATGTTGGATGTTGGGTGTTTGGAGTTGGGTGTTGAGTGTTGAGTGTTTGGGTGTTGGGTGTTGGGTGTTTGGGTGTTGGGTGTTGAATGTTGGGTGTTGGGTGTTGGGTTTTGGGTGTTGGGTGTTGGGTGTTGGGTGTTGGGTGTTGGGTGTTGGGTGTTGGTTGTTGGGTGTTGAGTGTTGAGTGTTGAATGTTGAGTGTTGAGTGTTGAGTGTTGAGTGTTGAGTGTTGGGTGTTGGGTGTTGGGTGTTGAGTGTTGAGTGTTGGGTGTTGGGTGTTGGATGTTGGGTGTTGGGTGTTGAGTTGTTAGGTGTTGGGTGTTGGATGTTGAGTTGTTGAGTGTTGAGTGTTGAGTGTTGAGTATTGAGTTGTTGGGTGTTGGGTGTTGGATGTTAAGTTGTTGAGTGTTGAGTGTTGAGTGTTGAGTTGTTGGGTGTTGGGTGTTGGATGTTGAGTTGTTCATTGTTGAGTGTTGGGTGTTGGGTGTTGGATGTTGATTGTTGGGTCTTGGATGTTGTGTTGTTGAGTGTTGAGTGTTCAGTGTTGAGTGTTGGGTGTTGGGTGTTGGGTGTTGGGTGTTGGGTGTTGGGTGTTGGGTGTTGGATGTTCAGTTGTTGAGTGTTGAGTGTTGAGTATTGAGTTGTTGGGTGTTGGGTGTTGGGTGTTAAGTTGTTGAGTGTTGAGTGTTGAGTTGTTGGGTGTTGGGTGTTGGATGTTGAGTTGTTCAGTGTTGAGTGTTGGGTGTTGGGTGTCGGGTGTTGGGTGTTGGGTGTTGGGTGTTGGGTGTTGGGTGTTGGGTGTTGGGTGTTGAGTGTTGGGTGTTGAGTGTTGAGTTGTTGAGTTGTTGGGTGTTGAGTGTTGAGTGTTGGGTGTTGGGTGTTGGGTGTTGGGTGTTGGATGTTGGTTGTTGGGTGTTGGATGTTGAGTTGTTGGGTGTTGAGTTGTTGAGTGTTGGGTGTTGGATGTTGGATGTTGGATGTTGGGTGTTTGGAGTTGGGTGTTGAGTGTTGAGTGTTTGGGTGTTGGGTGTTGGGTGTTTGGGTGTTGGGTGCTGGGTGTTGAGTGTTGGGTGTTGAGTGTTGAGTTGTTGAGTGTTGAGTTGTTGAGTGTTGAGTTGTTGAGTGTTGAGTTGTTGGGTGTTTTGTGTTGGGTGTTGGGTGTTTGGGTGTTGGGTGTTGGGTGTTGGGTGTCGCATGTTGAGTTGTTGGGTGTTGAGTGTTGAGTGTTGAGTGTTGAGTGTTGAGTGTTGAGTGTTGAGGTGTTGGGTGTTGGGTGTTGGGTGTTGGGTGTTGGGTGTTGAGTGTTGTGTGTTGAGTGTTGAGTGTTGAGTGTTGAGGTGTTGGGTGTTGGGTGTTGGGTGTTGGGTGTTGGGTGTTGAGTGTTGAGTGTTGGGTGTTGGGTGTTGGGTGTTGAGTGTTGAGTGTTGAGTGTTGAGTTGTTGAGTTGTTGGGTGTTGAGTGTTGAGTGTTGGGTGTTGGGTGTTGGGTGTTGGATGTTGGGTGTTGGATGTTGAGTTGTTGGGTGTTGAGTTGTTGAGTGTTGGGTGTTGGATGTTGGATGTTGGGTGTTTGGAGTTGGGTGTTGAGTGTTTGGGTGTTGGGTGTTGGGTGTTTGGGTGTTGGGTGTTGAATGTTGGGTGTTGGGTGTTGGGTTTTGGGTGTTGGGTGTTGGGTGTTGGGTGTTGGGTGTTGGGTGTTGGTTGTTGGGTGTTGAGTGTTGAGTGTTGAATGTTGAGTGTTGAGTGTTGAGTGTTGGGTGTTGGGTGTTGGGTGTTGAGTGTTGAGTGTTGGGTGTTGGGTGTTGGATGTTGGGTGTTGGGTGTTGGGTGTTGAGTGTTGAGTGTTGAGTGTTGGGTGTTGGGTGTTGGGTGTTGGGTGTTGGGTGTTGAGTGTTGAGTGTTGAGTGTTGAGTTGTTGAGTTGTTGGGTGTTGAGTGTTGGGTGTTGGGTGTTGGGTGTTGGATGTTGGGTGTTGGATGTTGAGTTGTTGGGTGTTGAGTTGTTGAGTGTTGGGTGTTGGATGTTGGATGTTGGATGTTGGGTGTTTGGAGTTGGGTGTTGAGTGTTGAGTGTTTGGGTGTTGGGTGTTGGGTGTTTGGGTGTTGGGTGTTGAATGTTGGGTGTTGGGTGTTGGGTGTTGGGTGTTGGGTGTTGGGTGTTTGGGTGTTTGGGTGTTGAGTGTTGGGTGTTGGGTGTTGGGTGTTGGGTGTTGCGTTGTTGAGTTGTTGAGTGTTGAGTTGTTGAGTGTTGAGTTGTTGGGTGTTTTGTGTTGGGTGTTGGGTGTTTGGGTGTTGGGTGTTGGGTGTTGGGTGTTGGGTGTCGCATGTTGAGTTGTTGGGTGTTGAGTGTTGAATGTTGAGTGTTGAGTGTTGAGTGTTGAGTGTTGAGTGTTGAGGTGTTGGGTGTTGGGTGTTGGGTGTTGAGTGTTGAGTGTTGAGTGTTGAGTGTTGAGGTGTTGGGTGTTGGGTGTTGGGTGTTGGGTGTTGGGTGTTGAGTGTTGTGTGTTGAGTGTTGAGTGTTGAGTGTTGAGGTGTTGGGTGTTGGGTGTTGGGTGTTGGGTGTTGGGTGTTGAGTGTTGAGTGTTGGGTGTTGGGTGTTGGGTGTTGAGTGTTGAGTGTTGAGTGTTGAGTTGTTGAGTTGTTGGGTGTTGAGTGTTGAGTGTTGGGTGTTGGGTGTTGGGTGTTGGATGTTGGGTGTTGGATGTTGAGTTGTTGGGTGTTGAGTTGTTGAGTGTTGGGTGTTGGATGTTGGATGTTGGGTGTTTGGAGTTGGGTGTTGAGTGTTGAGTGTTTGGGTGTTGGGTGTTGGGTGTTTGGGTGTTGGGTGTTGAATGTTGGGTGTTGGGTGTTGGGTTTTGGGTGTTGGGTGTTGGGTGTTGGGTGTTGGGTGTTGGGTGTTGGGTGTTAGTTGTTGGGTGTTGAGTGTTGAGTGTTGAATGTTGAGTGTTGAGTGTTGAGTGTTGGGTGTTGGGTGTTGGGTGTTGAGTGTTGAGTGTTGGGTGTTGGGTGTTGGATGTTGGGTGTTGGGTGTTGAGTTGTTAGGTGTTGGGTGTTGGATGTTGAGTTGTTGAGTGTTGAGTGTTGAGTGTTGAGTATTGAGTTGTTGGGTGTTGGGTGTTGGATGTTAAGTTGTTGAGTGTTGAGTGTTGAGTGTTGAGTTGTTGGGTGTTGGGTGTTGGATGTTGAGTTGTTCATTGTTGAGTGTTGGGTGTTGGGTGTTGGATGTTGATTGTTGGGTCTTGGATGTTGTGTTGTTGAGTGTTGAGTGTTCAGTGTTGAGTGTTGGGTGTTGGGTGTTGGGTGTTGGGTGTTGGGTGTTGGGTGTTGGGTGTTGGATGTTCAGTTGTTGAGTGTTGAGTGTTGAGTATTGAGTTGTTGGGTGTTGGGTGTTGGGTGTTAAGTTGTTGAGTGTTGAGTGTTGAGTTGTTGGGTGTTGGGTGTTGGATGTTGAGTTGTTCAGTGTTGAGTGTTGGGTGTTGGGTGTCGGGTGTTGGGTGTTGGGTGTTGGGTGTTGGGTGTTGGGTGTTGGGTGTTGGGTGTTGAGTGTTGGGTGTTGAGTGTTGAGTTGTTGAGTTGTTGGGTGTTGAGTGTTGAGTGTTGGGTGTTGGATGTTGGATGTTGGATGTTGGGTGTTTGGAGTTGGGTGTTGAGTGTTGAGTGTTTGGGTGTTGGGTGTTGGGTGTTTGGGTGTTGGGTGCTGGGTGTTGAGTGTTGGGTGTTGAGTGTTGAGTTGTTGAGTGTTGAGTTGTTGAGTGTTGAGTTGTTGAGTGTTGAGTTGTTGGGTGTTTTGTGTTGGGTGTTGGGTGTTTGGGTGTTGGGTGTTGGGTGTCGCATGTTGAGTTGTTGGGTGTTGAGTGTTGAGTGTTGAGTGTTGAGTGTTGAGTGTTGAGTGTTGAGTGTTGAGTGTTGAGTGTTGAGTGTTGGGTGTTGAGTGTTGAGTGTTGAGTTGTTGAGTTGTTGGGTGTTGAGTGTTGAGTGTTGGGTGTTGGGTGTTGGATGTTGGGTGTTGGGTGTTGGATGTTGGGTGTTGGGTGTTGGGTGTTGAGTGTTGAGTGTTGGGTGTTGGGTGTTGGATGTTGGGTGTTGGGTGTTGGGTGTTGGGTGTTGGATGTTGAGTTGTTGTGTGTTGAATTGTTGAGTGTTGAGTGTTGGGTGTTGGGTGTCGAGTTGTTGGGTGTTGGGTGTTGGATGTTGAGTTGTTGAGTGTTGAGTGTTCAGTGTTAAGTGTTGAGTTGTTGGGTGTTGGGTGTTGAGTTGTTGGGTGTTGGATGTTGATTGTTGGGTGTTGGATGTTGTGTTGTTGAGTGTTGAGTGTTGAGTGTTGAGTGTTGGGTGTTGGGTGTTGGGTGTTGGGTGTTGGGTGTTGGATGTTGGATGTTGGATGTTGGGTGTTGGATGTTGAGTTGTTGGGTGTTGGGTGTTGAGTTGTTGGGTGTTGGGTGTTGAGTTGTTGGGTGTTGGGTGTTGAGTTGTTAGGTGTTGGGTGTTGGATGTTGAGTTGTTGAGTGTTGAGTGTTGAGTGTTGAGTATTGAGTTGTTGGGTGTTGGGTGTTGGATGTTAAGTTGTTGAGTGTTGAGTGTTGAGTGTTGAGTTGTTGGGTGTTGGGTGTTGGATGTTGAGTTGTTCATTGTTGAGTGTTGGGTGTTGGGTGTTGGATGTTGATTGTTGGGTCTTGGATGTTGTGTTGTTGAGTGTTGAGTGTTCAGTGTTGAGTGTTGAGTGTTGGGTGTTGGGTGTTGGGTGTTGGGTGTTGGGTGTTGGGTGTTGGATGTTCAGTTGTTGAGTGTTGAGTGTTGAGTATTGAGTTGTTGGGTGTTGGGTGTTGGGTGTTAAGTTGTTGAGTGTTGAGTGTTGAGTTGTTGGGTGTTGGGTGTTGGATGTTGAGTTGTTCAGTGTTGAGTGTTGGGTGTTGGGTGTCGGGTGTTGGGTGTTGGGTGTTGGGTGTTGGGTGTTGGGTGTTGGGTGTTGGGTGTTGAGTGTTGGGTGTTGAGTGTTGAGTTGTTGAGTTGTTGGGTGTTGAGTGTTGAGTGTTGGGTGTTGGGTGTTGGGTGTTGGGTGTTGGATGTTGGTTGTTGGGTGTTGGATGTTGAGTTGTTGGGTGTTGAGTTGTTGAGTGTTGGGTGTTGGATGTTGGATGTTGGATGTTGGGTGTTTGGAGTTGGGTGTTGAGTGTTGAGTGTTTGGGTGTTGGGTGTTGGGTGTTTGGGTGTTGGGTGCTGGGTGTTGAGTGTTGGGTGTTGAGTGTTGAGTTGTTGAGTGTTGAGTTGTTGAGTGTTGAGTTGTTGAGTGTTGAGTTGTTGGGTGTTTTGTGTTGGGTGTTGGGTGTTTGGGTGTTGGGTGTTGGGTGTTGGGTGTCGCATGTTGAGTTGTTGGGTGTTGAGTGTTGAGTGTTGAGTGTTGAGTGTTGAGTGTTGAGTGTTGAGTGTTGAGGTGTTGGGTGTTGGGTGTTGGGTGTTGGGTGTTGGGTGTTGAGTGTTGTGTGTTGAGTGTTGAGTGTTGAGTGTTGAGGTGTTGGGTGTTGGGTGTTGGGTGTTGGGTGTTGGGTGTTGAGTGTTGAGTGTTGGGTGTTGGGTGTTGGGTGTTGAGTGTTGAGTGTTGAGTGTTGAGTTGTTGAGTTGTTGGGTGTTGAGTGTTGAGTGTTGGGTCTTGGGTGTTGGGTGTTGGATGTTGGGTGTTGGATGTTGAGTTGTTGGGTGTTGAGTTGTTGAGTGTTGGGTGTTGGATGTTGGATGTTGGGTGTTTGGAGTTGGGTGTTGAGTGTTGAGTGTTTGGGTGTTGGGTGTTGGGTGTTTGGGTGTTGGGTGTTGAATGTTGGGTGTTGGGTGTTGGGTTTTGGGTGTTGGGTGTTGGGTGTTGGGTGTTGGGTGTTGGGTGTTGGGTGTTGGTTGTTGGGTGTTGAGTGTTGAGTGTTGAATGTTGAGTGTTGAGTGTTGAGTGTTGAGTGTTGAGTGTTGGGTGTTGGGTGTTGGGTGTTGAGTGTTGAGTGTTGGGTGTTGGGTGTTGGATGTTGGGTGTTGGGTGTTGAGTTGTTAGGTGTTGGGTGTTGGATGTTGAGTTGTTGAGTGTTGAGTGTTGAGTGTTGAGTATTGAGTTGTTGGGTGTTGGGTGTTGGATGTTAAGTTGTTGAGTGTTGAGTGTTGAGTGTTGAGTTGTTGGGTGTTGGGTGTTGGATGTTGAGTTGTTCATTGTTGAGTGTTGGGTGTTGGGTGTTGGATGTTGATTGTTGGGTCTTGGATGTTGTGTTGTTGAGTGTTGAGTGTTCAGTGTTGAGTGTTGGGTGTTGGGTGTTGGGTGTTGGGTGTTGGGTGTTGGGTGTTGGGTGTTGGATGTTCAGTTGTTGAGTGTTGAGTGTTGAGTATTGAGTTGTTGGGTGTTGGGTGTTGGGTGTTAAGTTGTTGAGTGTTGAGTGTTGAGTTGTTGGGTGTTGGGTGTTGGATGTTGAGTTGTTCAGTGTTGAGTGTTGGGTGTTGGGTGTCGGGTGTTGGGTGTTGGGTGTTGGGTGTTGGGTGTTGGGTGTTGGGTGTTGGGTGTTGAGTGTTGGGTGTTGAGTGTTGAGTTGTTGAGTTGTTGGGTGTTGAGTGTTGAGTGTTGGGTGTTGGGTGTTGGGTGTTGGGTGTTGGATGTTGGTTGTTGGGTGTTGGATGTTGAGTTGTTGGGTGTTGAGTTGTTGAGTGTTGGGTGTTGGATGTTGGATGTTGGATGTTGGGTGTTTGGAGTTGGGTGTTGAGTGTTGAGTGTTTGGGTGTTGGGTGTTGGGTGTTTGGGTGTTGGGTGCTGGGTGTTGAGTGTTGGGTGTTGAGTGTTGAGTTGTTGAGTGTTGAGTTGTTGAGTGTTGAGTTGTTGAGTGTTGAGTTGTTGGGTGTTTTGTGTTGGGTGTTGGGTGTTTGGGTGTTGGGTGTTGGGTGTTGGGTGTCGCATGTTGAGTTGTTGGGTGTTGAGTGTTGAGTGTTGAGTGTTGAGTGTTGAGTGTTGAGTGTTGAGGTGTTGGGTGTTGGGTGTTGGGTGTTGGGTGTTGGGTGTTGAGTGTTGTGTGTTGAGTGTTGAGTGTTGAGTGTTGAGGTGTTGGGTGTTGGGTGTTGGGTGTTGGGTGTTGGGTGTTGAGTGTTGAGTGTTGGGTGTTGGGTGTTGGGTGTTGAGTGTTGAGTGTTGAGTGTTGAGTTGTTGAGTTGTTGGGTGTTGAGTGTTGAGTGTTGGGTGTTGGGTGTTGGGTGTTGGATGTTGGGTGTTGGATGTTGAGTTGTTGGGTGTTGAGTTGTTGAGTGTTGGGTGTTGGATGTTGGATGTTGGGTGTTTGGAGTTGGGTGTTGAGTGTTTGGGTGTTGGGTGTTGGGTGTTTGGGTGTTGGGTGTTGAATGTTGGGTGTTGGGTGTTGGGTTTTGGGTGTTGGGTGTTGGGTGTTGGGTGTTGGGTGTTGGGTGTTGGGTGTTGGTTGTTGGGTGTTGAGTGTTGAGTGTTGAATGTTGAGTGTTGAGTGTTGAGTGTTGGGTGTTGGGTGTTGGGTGTTGAGTGTTGAGTGTTGGGTGTTGGGTGTTGGATGTTGGGTGTTGGGTGTTGGGTGTTGAGTGTTGAGTGTTGAGTGTTGGGTGTTGGGTGTTGGGTGTTGGGTGTTGGGTGTTGAGTGTTGAGTGTTGAGTGTTGAGTTGTTGAGTTGTTGGGTGTTGAGTGTTGGGTGTTGGGTGTTGGGTGTTGGATGTTGGGTGTTGGATGTTGAGTTGTTGGGTGTTGAGTTGTTGAGTGTTGGGTGTTGGATGTTGGATGTTGGATGTTGGGTGTTTGGAGTTGGGTGTTGAGTGTTGAGTGTTTGGGTGTTGGGTGTTGGGTGTTTGGGTGTTGGGTGTTGAATGTTGGGTGTTGGGTGTTGGGTGTTGGGTGTTGGGTGTTGGGTGTTTGGGTGTTTGGGTGTTGAGTGTTGGGTGTTGGGTGTTGGGTGTTGGGTGTTGCGTTGTTGAGTTGTTGAGTGTTGAGTTGTTGAGTGTTGAGTTGTTGGGTGTTTTGTGTTGGGTGTTGGGTGTTTGGGTGTTGGGTGTTGGGTGTTGGGTGTTGGGTGTCGCATGTTGAGTTGTTGGGTGTTGAGTGTTGAATGTTGAGTGTTGAGTGTTGAGTGTTGAGTGTTGAGTGTTGAGGTGTTGGGTGTTGGGTGTTGGGTGTTGAGTGTTGAGTGTTGAGTGTTGAGTGTTGAGGTGTTGGGTGTTGGGTGTTGGGTGTTGGGTGTTGGGTGTTGAGTGTTGTGTGTTGAGTGTTGAGTGTTGAGTGTTGAGGTGTTGGGTGTTGGGTGTTGGGTGTTGGGTGTTGGGTGTTGAGTGTTGAGTGTTGGGTGTTGGGTGTTGGGTGTTGAGTGTTGAGTGTTGAGTGTTGAGTTGTTGAGTTGTTGGGTGTTGAGTGTTGAGTGTTGGGTGTTGGGTGTTGGGTGTTGGATGTTGGGTGTTGGATGTTGAGTTGTTGGGTGTTGAGTTGTTGAGTGTTGGGTGTTGGATGTTGGATGTTGGGTGTTTGGAGTTGGGTGTTGAGTGTTGAGTGTTTGGGTGTTGGGTGTTGGGTGTTTGGGTGTTGGGTGTTGAATGTTGGGTGTTGGGTGTTGGGTTTTGGGTGTTGGGTGTTGGGTGTTGGGTGTTGGGTGTTGGGTGTTGGGTGTTGGTTGTTGGGTGTTGAGTGTTGAGTGTTGAATGTTGAGTGTTGAGTGTTGAGTGTTGGGTGTTGGGTGTTGGGTGTTGAGTGTTGAGTGTTGGGTGTTGGGTGTTGGATGTTGGGTGTTGGGTGTTGAGTTGTTAGGTGTTGGGTGTTGGATGTTGAGTTGTTGAGTGTTGAGTGTTGAGTGTTGAGTATTGAGTTGTTGGGTGTTGGGTGTTGGATGTTAAGTTGTTGAGTGTTGAGTGTTGAGTGTTGAGTTGTTGGGTGTTGGGTGTTGGATGTTGAGTTGTTCATTGTTGAGTGTTGGGTGTTGGGTGTTGGATGTTGATTGTTGGGTCTTGGATGTTGTGTTGTTGAGTGTTGAGTGTTCAGTGTTGAGTGTTGGGTGTTGGGTGTTGGGTGTTGGGTGTTGGGTGTTGGGTGTTGGATGTTCAGTTGTTGAGTGTTGAGTGTTGAGTATTGAGTTGTTGGGTGTTGGGTGTTGGGTGTTAAGTTGTTGAGTGTTGAGTGTTGAGTTGTTGGGTGTTGGGTGTTGGATGTTGAGTTGTTCAGTGTTGAGTGTTGGGTGTTGGGTGTCGGGTGTTGGGTGTTGGGTGTTGGGTGTTGGGTGTTGGGTGTTGGGTGTTGAGTGTTGGGTGTTGAGTGTTGAGTTGTTGAGTTGTTGGGTGTTGAGTGTTGAGTGTTGGGTGTTGGGTGTTGGGTGTTGGGTGTTGGATGTTGGTTGTTGGGTGTTGGATGTTGAGTTGTTGGGTGTTGAGTTGTTGAGTGTTGGGTGTTGGATGTTGGATGTTGGATGTTGGGTGTTTGGAGTTGGGTGTTGAGTGTTGAGTGTTTGGGTGTTGGGTGTTGGGTGTTTGGGTGTTGGGTGCTGGGTGTTGAGTGTTGGGTGTTGAGTGTTGAGTTGTTGAGTGTTGAGTTGTTGAGTGTTGAGTTGTTGAGTGTTGAGTTGTTGGGTGTTTTGTGTTGGGTGTTGGGTGTTTGGGTGTTGGGTGTTGGGTGTTGGGTGTCGCATGTTGAGTTGTTGGGTGTTGAGTGTTGAGTGTTGAGTGTTGAGTGTTGAGTGTTGAGTGTTGAGTGTTGAGTGTTGAGTGTTGGGTGTTGAGTGTTGAGTGTTGAGTTGTTGAGTTGTTGGGTGTTGAGTGTTGAGTGTTGGGTGTTGGGTGTTGGATGTTGGGTGTTGGGTGTTGGATGTTGGGTGTTGGGTGTTGGGTGTTGAGTGTTGAGTGTTGGGTGTTGGGTGTTGGATGTTGGGTGTTGGGTGTTGGGTGTTGGGTGTTGGATGTTGAGTTGTTGTGTGTTGAATTGTTGAGTGTTGAGTGTTGGGTGTTGGGTGTCGAGTTGTTGGGTGTTGGGTGTTGGATGTTGAGTTGTTGAGTGTTGAGTGTTCAGTGTTAAGTGTTGAGTTGTTGGGTGTTGGGTGTTGAGTTGTTGGGTGTTGGATGTTGATTGTTGGGTGTTGGATGTTGTGTTGTTGAGTGTTGAGTGTTGAGTGTTGAGTGTTGGGTGTTGGGTGTTGGGTGTTGGGTGTTGGGTGTTGGATGTTGGATGTTGGATGTTGGGTGTTGGATGTTGAGTTGTTGGGTGTTGGGTGTTGAGTTGTTGGGTGTTGGGTGTTGAGTTGTTGGGTGTTGGGTGTTGAGTTGTTAGGTGTTGGGTGTTGGATGTTGAGTTGTTGAGTGTTGAGTGTTGAGTGTTGAGTATTGAGTTGTTGGGTGTTGGGTGTTGGATGTTAAGTTGTTGAGTGTTGAGTGTTGAGTGTTGAGTTGTTGGGTGTTGGGTGTTGGATGTTGAGTTGTTCATTGTTGAGTGTTGGGTGTTGGGTGTTGGATGTTGATTGTTGGGTCTTGGATGTTGTGTTGTTGAGTGTTGAGTGTTCAGTGTTCAGTGTTGAGTGTTGGGTGTTGGGTGTTGGGTGTTGGGTGTTGGGTGTTGGGTGTTGGATGTTCAGTTGTTGAGTGTTGAGTGTTGAGTATTGAGTTGTTGGGTGTTGGGTGTTGGGTGTTAAGTTGTTGAGTGTTGAGTGTTGAGTTGTTGGGTGTTGGGTGTTGGATGTTGAGTTGTTCAGTGTTGAGTGTTGGGTGTTGGGTGTCGGGTGTTGGGTGTTGGGTGTTGGGTGTTGGGTGTTGGGTGTTGGGTGTTGGGTGTTGAGTGTTGGGTGTTGAGTGTTGAGTTGTTGAGTTGTTGGGTGTTGAGTGTTGAGTGTTGGGTGTTGGGTGTTGGGTGTTGGGTGTTGGATGTTGGTTGTTGGGTGTTGGATGTTGAGTTGTTGGGTGTTGAGTTGTTGAGTGTTGGGTGTTGGATGTTGGATGTTGGATGTTGGGTGTTTGGAGTTGGGTGTTGAGTGTTGAGTGTTTGGGTGTTGGGTGTTGGGTGTTTGGGTGTTGGGTGCTGGGTGTTGAGTGTTGGGTGTTGAGTGTTGAGTTGTTGAGTGTTGAGTTGTTGAGTGTTGAGTTGTTGAGTGTTGAGTTGTTGGGTGTTTTGTGTTGGGTGTTGGGTGTTTGGGTGTTGGGTGTTGGGTGTTGGGTGTCGCATGTTGAGTTGTTGGGTGTTGAGTGTTGAGTGTTGAGTGTTGAGTGTTGAGTGTTGAGTGTTGAGGTGTTGGGTGTTGGGTGTTGGGTGTTGGGTGTTGGGTGTTGAGTGTTGTGTGTTGAGTGTTGAGTGTTGAGTGTTGAGGTGTTGGGTGTTGGGTGTTGGGTGTTGGGTGTTGGGTGTTGAGTGTTGAGTGTTGGGTGTTGGGTGTTGGGTGTTGAGTGTTGAGTGTTGAGTGTTGAGTTGTTGAGTTGTTGGGTGTTGAGTGTTGAGTGTTGGGTCTTGGGTGTTGGGTGTTGGATGTTGGGTGTTGGATGTTGAGTTGTTGGGTGTTGAGTTGTTGAGTGTTGGGTGTTGGATGTTGGATGTTGGGTGTTTGGAGTTGGGTGTTGAGTGTTGAGTGTTTGGGTGTTGGGTGTTGGGTGTTTGGGTGTTGGGTGTTGAATGTTGGGTGTTGGGTGTTGGGTTTTGGGTGTTGGGTGTTGGGTGTTGGGTGTTGGGTGTTGGGTGTTGGGTGTTGGTTGTTGGGTGTTGAGTGTTGAGTGTTGAATGTTGAGTGTTGAGTGTTGAGTGTTGAGTGTTGAGTGTTGGGTGTTGGGTGTTGGGTGTTGAGTGTTGAGTGTTGGGTGTTGGGTGTTGGATGTTGGGTGTTGGGTGTTGAGTTGTTAGGTGTTGGGTGTTGGATGTTGAGTTGTTGAGTGTTGAGTGTTGAGTGTTGAGTATTGAGTTGTTGGGTGTTGGGTGTTGGATGTTAAGTTGTTGAGTGTTGAGTGTTGAGTGTTGAGTTGTTGGGTGTTGGGTGTTGGATGTTGAGTTGTTCATTGTTGAGTGTTGGGTGTTGGGTGTTGGATGTTGATTGTTGGGTCTTGGATGTTGTGTTGTTGAGTGTTGAGTGTTCAGTGTTGAGTGTTGGGTGTTGGGTGTTGGGTGTTGGGTGTTGGGTGTTGGGTGTTGGGTGTTGGGTGTTGGATGTTCAGTTGTTGAGTGTTGAGTGTTGAGTATTGAGTTGTTGGGTGTTGGGTGTTGGGTGTTAAGTTGTTGAGTGTTGAGTGTTGAGTTGTTGGGTGTTGGGTGTTGGATGTTGAGTTGTTCAGTGTTGAGTGTTGGGTGTTGGGTGTCGGGTGTTGGGTGTTGGGTGTTGGGTGTTGGGTGTTGGGTGTTGGGTGTTGGGTGTTGAGTGTTGGGTGTTGAGTGTTGAGTTGTTGAGTTGTTGGGTGTTGAGTGTTGAGTGTTGGGTGTTGGGTGTTGGGTGTTGGGTGTTGGATGTTGGTTGTTGGGTGTTGGATGTTGAGTTGTTGGGTGTTGAGTTGTTGAGTGTTGGGTGTTGGATGTTGGATGTTGGATGTTGGGTGTTTGGAGTTGGGTGTTGAGTGTTGAGTGTTTGGGTGTTGGGTGTTGGGTGTTTGGGTGTTGGGTGCTGGGTGTTGAGTGTTGGGTGTTGAGTGTTGAGTTGTTGAGTGTTGAGTTGTTGAGTGTTGAGTTGTTGAGTGTTGAGTTGTTGGGTGTTTTGTGTTGGGTGTTGGGTGTTTGGGTGTTGGGTGTTGGGTGTTGGGTGTCGCATGTTGAGTTGTTGGGTGTTGAGTGTTGAGTGTTGAGTGTTGAGTGTTGAGTGTTGAGTGTTGAGTGTTGAGTGTTGAGTGTTGAGTGTTGAGGTGTTGGGTGTTGGGTGTTGGGTGTTGGGTGTTGGGTGTTGAGTGTTGTGTGTTGAGTGTTGAGTGTTGAGTGTTGAGGTGTTGGGTGTTGGGTGTTGGGTGTTGGGTGTTGGGTGTTGAGTGTTGAGTGTTGGGTGTTGGGTGTTGGGTGTTGAGTGTTGAGTGTTGAGTGTTGAGTTGTTGAGTTGTTGGGTGTTGAGTGTTGAGTGTTGGGTGTTGGGTGTTGGGTGTTGGATGTTGGGTGTTGGATGTTGAGTTGTTGGGTGTTGAGTTGTTGAGTGTTGAGTGTTGGGTGTTGGGTGTTGGGTGTTGGGTGTTGGGTGTTGGATGTTGGATGTTGGATGTTGGGTGTTGGATGTTGAGTTGTTGAGTGTTGAGTGTTGAGTGTTGAGTGTTGGGTGTTGGGTGTTGGGTGTTGGGTGTTGGGTGTTGGATGTTGGATGTTGGATGTTGGGTGTTGGATGTTGAGTTGTTGGGTGTTGGGTGTTGAGTTGTTGGGTGTTGGGTGTTGAGTTGTTGGGTGTTGGGTGTTGAGTTGTTAGGTGTTGGGTGTTGGATGTTGAGTTGTTGAGTGTTGAGTGTTGAGTGTTGAGTATTGAGTTGTTGGGTGTTGGGTGTTGGATGTTAAGTTGTTGAGTGTTGAGTGTTGAGTGTTGAGTTGTTGGGTGTTGGGTGTTGGATGTTGAGTTGTTCATTGTTGAGTGTTGGGTGTTGGGTGTTGGATGTTGATTGTTGGGTCTTGGATGTTGTGTTGTTGAGTGTTGAGTGTTCAGTGTTGAGTGTTGGGTGTTGGGTGTTGGGTGTTGGGTGTTGGGTGTTGGGTGTTGGGTGTTGGATGTTCAGTTGTTGAGTGTTGAGTGTTGAGTATTGAGTTGTTGGGTGTTGGGTGTTGGGTGTTAAGTTGTTGAGTGTTGAGTGTTGAGTTGTTGGGTGTTGGGTGTTGGATGTTGAGTTGTTCAGTGTTGAGTGTTGGGTGTTGGGTGTCGGGTGTTGGGTGTTGGGTGTTGGGTGTTGGGTGTTGGGTGTTGGGTGTTGGGTGTTGAGTGTTGGGTGTTGAGTGTTGAGTTGTTGAGTTGTTGGGTGTTGAGTGTTGAGTGTTGGGTGTTGGGTGTTGGGTGTTGGGTGTTGGATGTTGGTTGTTGGGTGTTGGATGTTGAGTTGTTGGGTGTTGAGTTGTTGAGTGTTGGGTGTTGGATGTTGGATGTTGGATGTTGGGTGTTTGGAGTTGGGTGTTGAGTGTTGAGTGTTTGGGTGTTGGGTGTTGGGTGTTTGGGTGTTGGGTGCTGGGTGTTGAGTGTTGGGTGTTGAGTGTTGAGTTGTTGAGTGTTGAGTTGTTGAGTGTTGAGTTGTTGAGTGTTGAGTTGTTGGGTGTTTTGTGTTGGGTGTTGGGTGTTTGGGTGTTGGGTGTTGGGTGTTGGGTGTCGCATGTTGAGTTGTTGGGTGTTGAGTGTTGAGTGTTGAGTGTTGAGTGTTGAGTGTTGAGTGTTGAGTGTTGAGGTGTTGGGTGTTGGGTGTTGGGTGTTGGGTGTTGGGTGTTGAGTGTTGTGTGTTGAGTGTTGAGTGTTGAGTGTTGAGGTGTTGGGTGTTGGGTGTTGGGTGTTGGGTGTTGAGTGTTGAGGTGTTGGGTGTTGGGTGTTGGGTGTTGGGTGTTGGGTGTTGAGTGTTGTGTGTTGAGTGTTGAGTGTTGAGTGTTGAGGTGTTGGGTGTTGGGTGTTGGGTGTTGGGTGTTGGGTGTTGAGTGTTGAGTGTTGGGTGTTGGGTGTTGGGTGTTGAGTGTTGAGTGTTGAGTGTTGAGTTGTTGAGTTGTTGGGTGTTGAGTGTTGAGTGTTGGGTGTTGGGTGTTGGGTGTTGGATGTTGGGTGTTGGATGTTGAGTTGTTGGGTGTTGAGTTGTTGAGTGTTGGGTGTTGGATGTTGGATGTTGGGTGTTTGGAGTTGGGTGTTGAGTGTTGAGTGTTTGGGTGTTGGGTGTTGGGTGTTTGGGTGTTGGGTGTTGAATGTTGGGTGTTGGGTGTTGGGTTTTGGGTGTTGGGTGTTGGGTGTTGGGTGTTGGGTGTTGGGTGTTGGGTGTTGGTTGTTGGGTGTTGAGTGTTGAGTGTTGAATGTTGAGTGTTGAGTGTTGAGTGTTGGGTGTTGGGTGTTGGGTGTTGAGTGTTGAGTGTTGGGTGTTGGGTGTTGGATGTTGGGTGTTGGGTGTTGGGTGTTGAGTGTTGAGTGTTGAGTGTTGGGTGTTGGGTGTTGGGTGTTGGGTGTTGGGTGTTGAGTGTTGAGTGTTGAGTGTTGAGTTGTTGAGTTGTTGGGTGTTGAGTGTTGGGTGTTGGGTGTTGGGTGTTGGATGTTGGGTGTTGGATGTTGAGTTGTTGGGTGTTGAGTTGTTGAGTGTTGGGTGTTGGATGTTGGATGTTGGATGTTGGGTGTTTGGAGTTGGGTGTTGAGTGTTGAGTGTTTGGGTGTTGGGTGTTGGGTGTTTGGGTGTTGGGTGTTGAATGTTGGGTGTTGGGTGTTGGGTGTTGGGTGTTGGGTGTTGGGTGTTTGGGTGTTTGGGTGTTTGGGTGTTGAGTGTTGGGTGTTGGGTGTTGGGTGTTGGGTGTTGCGTTGTTGAGTTGTTGAGTGTTGAGTTGTTGAGTGTTGAGTTGTTGGGTGTTTTGTGTTGGGTGTTGGGTGTTTGGGTGTTGGGTGTTGGGTGTTGGGTGTTGGGTGTCGCATGTTGAGTTGTTGGGTGTTGAGTGTTGAATGTTGAGTGTTGAGTGTTGAGTGTTGAGTGTTGAGTGTTGAGGTGTTGGGTGTTGGGTGTTGGGTGTTGGGTGTTGAGTGTTGAGTGTTGAGTTTTGGGTGTTGGGTGTTGGGTGTTGGGTGTTGGGTGTTGGGTGTTGAGTGTTGAGTGTTGAGTGTTGAGTGTTGAGTGTTGAGGTGTTGGGTGTTGGGTGTTGAGTGTTGAGTGTTGAGTGTTGGGTGTTGAGTGTTGAGTGTTTAGTTGTTGAGTTGTTGGGTGTTGAGTGTTGAGTGTTGGGTGTTGGGTGTTGGGTGTTGGATGTTGGGTGTTGGGTGTTGGGTGTTGGATGTTGAGTTGTTGTGTGTTGAATTGTTGAGTGTTGAGTGTTGAGTGTTGGGTGTTGGGTGTCGAGTTGTTGGGTGTTGGGTGTTGGATGTTGAGTTGTTGAGCGTTGAGTGTTCAGTGTTAAGTGTTTAGTGTTGAGTTGTTGGGTGTTGGGTGTTGAGTTGTTGGGTGTTGGATGTTGATTGTTGGGTGTTGGATGTTGTGTTGTTGAGTGTTGAGTGTTGAGTGTTGAGTGTTGGGTGTTGGGTGTTGGGTGTTGGGTGTTGGATGTTGGATGTTGAGTTGTTGAGTTGTTGAGTGTTTAGTGTTGAGTGTTGAGTGTTGAGTTGTTGGGTGTTGGGTGTTGAGTTGTTGGGTGTTGGGTGTCGAGTTGTTGGGTGTTGGATGTTGATTGTTGGGTGTTGGATGTTGTGTTGTTGAGTGTTGAGTGTTGAGTGTTGAGTGTTGGGTGTTGGGTGTTGGGTGTTGGGTGTTGGATGTTGGATGTTGGATGTTGGGTGTTGGATGTTGAGTTGTTGGGTGTTGGATGTTGTGTTGTTGAGTGTTGAGTGTTGAGTGTTGAGTGTTGAGTGTTGGGTGTTGGGTGTTGGGTGTTGGGTGTTGGATGTTGGATGTTGAGTTGTTGAGTTGTTGAGTGTTTAGTGTTGAGTGTTGAGTGTTGAGTTGTTGGGTGTTGGGTGTTGAGTTGTTGGGTGTTGGGTGTCGAGTTGTTGGGTGTTGGGTGTTGGATGTTGAGTTGTTGAGTGTTGAGTGTTGAGTGTTAAGTGTTGAGTGTTGAGTTGTTGGGTGTTGGGTGTTGAGTTGTTGGGTGTTGGATGTTGATTGTTGGGTGTTGGATGTTGTGTTGTTGAGTGTTGAGTGTTGAGTGTTGAGTGTTGGGTGTTGGGTGTTGGGTGTTGGATGTTGGATGTTGGATGTTGGGTGTTGGATGTTGAGTTGTTGGGTGTTGGGTGTTGAGTTGTTGGGTGTTGGGTGTTGAGTTGTTGGGTGTTGGGTGTTGAGTTGTTAGGTGTTGGGTGTTGGATGTTGAGTTGTTGAGTGTTGAGTGTTGAGTGTTGAGTGTTGAGTATTGAGTATTGAGTTGTTGGGTGTTGGGTGTTGGATGTTACGTTGTTGAGTGTTGAGTGTTGAGTGTTGAGTTGTTGGGTGTTGGGTGTTGGATGTTGAGTTGTTCAGTGTTGAGTGTTGGGTGGTGGGTGTTGGGTGTTGGATGTTGATTGTTGGGTGTTGGATGTTGTGTTGTTGAGTGTTGAGTGTTCAGTGTTGAGTGTTGGGTGTTGGGTGTTGGGTGTTGGGTGTTGGATGTTCAGTTGTTGAGTGTTGAGTGTTGAGTATTGAGTTGTTGGGTGTTGGGTGTTGGATGTTAAGTTGTTGAGTGTTGAGTGTTGAGTTGTTGGGTGTTGGGTGTTGGATGTTGAGTTGTTCAGTGTTGAGTGTTGGGTGTTGGGTGTCGGGTGTTGGGTGTTGGGTGTTGGGTGTTGGGTGTTGGGTGTTGAGTGTTGGGTGTTGAGTGTTGAGTTGTTGAGTTGTTGGGTGTTGAGTGTTGAGTGTTGGGTGTTGGGTGTTGGGTGTTGGGTGTTGGATGTTGGTTGTTGGGTGTTGGATGTTGAGTTGTTGGGTGTTGAGTTGTTGAGTGTTGGGTGTTGGATGTTGGATGTTGGATGTTGGATGTTGGGTGTTTGGAGTTGGGTGTTGAGTGTTGAGTGTTTGGGTGTTGGGTGTTGAGTGTTGGGTGTTGGGTGTTGAGTTGTTGAGTGTTGAGTTGTTGAGTGTTGAGTTGTTGGGTGTTTTGTGTTGGGTGTTGGGTGTTTGGGTGTTGGGTGTTGGGTGTTGGGTGTCGCATGTTGAGTTGTTGGGTGTTGAGTGTTGAGTGTTGAGTGTTGAGTGTTGAGTGTTGAGTGTTGAGTGTTGAGGTGTTGGGTGTTGGGTGTTGGGTGTTGGGTGTTGGGTGTTGGGTGTTGAGTGTTGTGTGTTGAGTGTTGAGTGTTGAGTGTTGAGTGTTGACTGTTGAGGTGTTGGGTGTTGGGTGTTGGGTGTTGGGTGTTGGGTGTTGGGTGTTGGGTGTTGAGTGTTGAGTGTTGAGTGTTGGGTGTTGGGTGTTGGGTGTTGGGTGTTGAGTGTTGAGTGTTGAGTTGTTGAGTTGTTGGGTGTTGAGTGTTGAGTGTTGGGTGTTGGGTGTTGGATGTTGGGTGTTGGATGTTGAGTTGTTGGGTGTTGAGTTGTTGAGTGTTGGGTGTTGGATGTTGGATGTTGGGTGTTTGGAGTTGGGTGTTGAGTGTTGAGTGTTTGGGTGTTGGGTGTTGGGTGTTTGGGTGTTGGGTGTTGAATGTTGGGTGTTGGGTGTTGGGTGTTGGGTGTTGGGTGTTGGGTGTTTGGGTGTTTGGGAGTTTGGGTGTTGAGTGTTGGGTGTTGGGTGTTGGGTGTTGCGTTGTTGAGTTGTTGAGTGTTGAGTTGTTGAGTGTTGAGTTGTTTGGTGTTTTGTGTTGGGTGTTGGGTGTTTGGGTGTTGGGTGTTGGGTGTTGGGTGTTGGATGTTGGGTGTTGAGTTGTTGGGTGTTGAGTGTTGAGTGTTGAGTGTTGAATGTTGAGTGTTGAGTGTTGAGTGTTGAGTGTTGAGGTGTTGGGTGTTGGGTGTTGGGTGTTGGGTGTTGGGTGTTGAGTGTTGAGTGTTGAGTGTTGAGTTTTGGGTGTTGGGTGTTGGGTGTTGGGTGTTGGGTGTTGGGTGTTGAATGTTGAGTGTTGAATGTTGAGTGTTCCGTGTTGAGTGTTGAGTGTTGAGTGTTGAGGTGTTGGGTGTTGGGTGTTGAGTGTTGAGTGTTGAGTGTTGAGGTGTTGGGTGTTGGGTGTTGGGTGTTGGGTGTTGGGTGTTGGGTGTTGAGTGTTGAGTGTTGAGTTTTGGGTGTTGGGTGTTGGGTGTTGGGTGTTGGGTGTTGGGTGTTGAGTGTTGAATGTTGAGTGTTGCGTGTTGAGTGTTGAGTGTTGAGTGTTGAGGTGTTGGGTGTTGGGTGTTGAGTGTTGAATGTTGAGTGTTGAGTGTTGGGTGTTGGGTGTTGGGTGTTGGGTGTTGGGTGTTGGGTGTTGAGTGTTGGGTGTTGAGTGTTGGGTGTTGAGGTGTTGGGTGTTGGGTGTTGGGTGTTGGGTGTTGGGTGTTGAGTGTTGAGTGTTGAGTTTTGGGCGTTGGGTGTTGGGTGTTGGGTGTTGGGTGTTGGGTGTTGGTTGTTGGGTGTTGAGTGTTGAGTGTTGAATGTTGAGTGTTGAGTGTTGAGTGTTGAGGTGTTGGGTGTTGGGTGTTGAGTGTTGAGTGTTGAGTGTTGGGTGTTGGGTGTTGGATGTTGGGTGTTGGGTGTTGAGTGTTGAGTGTTGAGTGTTGGGTGTTGGGTGTTGGGTGTTGGGTGTTGAGTGTTGAGTGTTGAGTGTTGAGTTGTTGGGTGTTGAGTGTTGACTGTTGGGTGTTGGGTGTTGGGTGTTGGATGTTGGGTGTTGGATGTTGAGTTGTTGGGTGTTGAGTTGTTGAGTGTTGGGTGTTGGATGTTGGATGTTGGGTGTTTGGAGTTGGGTGTTGAGTGTTGAGTGTTTGGGTGTTGGGTGTTGGGTGTTTGGGTGTTGGGTGTTGAATGTTGGGTGTTGGGTGTTGGGTGTTGGGTGTTGGGTGTTGGGTGTTTGGGTGTTTGGGTGTTTGGGTGTTGAGTGTTGGGTGTTGGGTGTTGGGTGTTGCATTGTTGAGTTGTTGAGTGTTGAGTTGTTGAGTGTTGAGTTGTTGGGTGTTTTGTGTTGGGTGTTGGGTGTTTGGGTGTTGGGTGTTGGGTGTTGGGTGTTGGGTGTCGCATGTTGAGTTGTTGGGTGTTGAGTGTTGAATGTTGAGTGTTGAGTGTTGAGTGTTGAGTGTTGAGTGTTGAGTGTTGAGGTGTTGGGTGTTGGGTGTTGGGTGTTGGGTGTTGGGTGTTGAGTGTTGAGTGTTGAGTTTTGGGTGTTGGGTGTTGGGTGTTGGGTGTTGGGTGTTGGGTGTTGAGTGTTGAGTGTTGAGTGTTGAATGTTGAGTGTTGAGTGTTGAGTGTTGAGGTGTTGGGTGTTGGGTGTTGGGTGTTGGGTGTTGAGTGTTGAGTGTTGAGTGTTGGGTGTTGAGTGTTGAGTGTTGAGTTGTTGGGTGTTGAGTGTTGAGTGTTGGGTGTTGGGTGTTGGGTGTTGGATGTTGGGTGTTGGTTGTTGGGTGTTGGATGTTGAGTTGTTGTGTGTTGAATTGTTGAGTGTTGAGTGTTGAGTGTTGGGTGTTGGATGTTGGATGTTGGGTGTTTTGTGTTGGGTGTTGGGTGTTTGGGTGTTGGGTGTTGGGTGTCGCATGTTGAGTTGTTGGGTGTTGAGTGTTGAATGTTGAGTGTTGAGTGTTGAGTGGTGGGTGTTGGGTGTTGGGTGTTGTTGGGTGTTGAGTGTTGAGTGTTGAGTGTTGAGGTGTTGGGTGTTGGGTGTTGGATGTTGAGTTGTTGAGTGTTGAGTGTTGAGTGTTGAGTTGTTGGGTGTTGGGTGTTGGGTGTTGGATGTTGGGTGTTGGGTGTTGAGTGTTGAGTGTTGAGTGTTGGGTGTTGGGTGTTGTTGGGTGTTGAGTGTTGAGTGTTGAGGTGTTGGGTGTTGGGTGTTGGGTGTTGGGTGTTGGATGTTGAGTTGTTGAGTGTTGAGTGTTGAGTGTTGAGTTGTTGGGTGTTGGGTGTTGGGTGTTGGGTGTTGAGTGTTGAGTGTTGGGTGTTGGGTGTTGGGTGTTGGGTGTTGGGTGTTGGGTGTTGAATGTTGAGTGTTGAGTGTTGAGTGTTGAGTTGTTGAGTTGTTGGGTGTTGAGTGTTGGGTGTTGGGTGTTGGGTGTTGGATGTTGGGTGTTGGGTGTTGGATGTTGAGTTGTTGGGTGTTGAGTTGTTGAGTGTTGAGTATTGAGTGTTGGGTGTTGGATGTTGGATGTTGGATGTTGGATGTTGGATGTTGGGTGTTTGGAGTTGGGTGTTGAGTGTTGAGTGTTTGGGTGTTGGGTGTTGGGTGTTTGGGTGTTTGGGTGTTGGGTGTTGGGTGTTGGGTGTTGGGTGTATAGTGTTGAGTGTTGAGGTGTTGGGTGTTGGGTGTTGGGTGTTGGATGTTGAGTGTTGAGTGTTGAGTTGTTGGGTGTTGGGTGTTGAGTGTTGAGTTGTTGAGTGTTGAGTGCTGAGTGTTGGGTGTTGGATGTTAGATGTTGGATGTTGGATGTTTGGAGTTGGGTGTTGAGTGTTGAGTGTTTGGGTGTTGGGTGTTGGGTGTTTGGGTGTTGGTTGTTGGGTGTTGAGTGTTGAGTGTTGGGTGTTGGGTGTTGGGTGTTGGGTGTTGGGTGTTCGGTGTTGGGTGTTCGGTGTTTGGGTGTTTGGGTGTTTGGGTGTTGGGTGTTGGGTGTTGAGTGTTGGGTGTTGGGTGTTGGATGTTGCGTTGTTGAGTTGTTGAGTGTTGAGTTGTTGAGTGTTGAGTTGTTGGGTGTTTTGTGTTGGGTGTTGGGTATTTGGGTGTTTGGGTGTTGGGTGTTGGGTGTTGGGTGTTGGGTGTTGCGTTGTTGAGTTGTTGAGTGTTGAGTTGTTGAGTGTTGAGTTGTTGGGTGTTTTGTGTTGGGTATTGGGTGTTTGGGTGTTGGGTGTTGGGTGTTGGGTGTCACATGTTGAGTTGTTGGGTGTTGAGTGTTGAGTGTTGAGTGTTGGTTGTTGGGTGTTGGGTGTTGAGTGTTGAGTGTTGAGTGTTGGGTGTTGGGTGTTGGGTGTTGGGTGTTGGGTGTTGTTGGGTGTTGAGTGTTGAGTGTTGAGTGTTGAGTGTTGGGTGTTGGGTGTTGGGTGTTGGATGTTGGATGTTGAGTTGTTGAGTGTTGAGTGTTGAGTGTTGAGTGTTGAGGTGTTGGGTGTTGGGTGTTGGGTGTTGGATGTTGGATGTTGAGTTGTTGAGTGTTTGGGTGTTGGGTGTTGGGTGTTGGGTGTTGGGTGTTTGGGTGTTGGGTGTTGGGTGTTGAGTGTTGAGTGTTGAGTGTTGGGTGTTGAGTGTTGAGTGTTGAGTGTTGGGTGTTGAGTGTTGGGTGTTGGATGTTGGGTGTTGGGTGTTGGGTGTTGGGTGTTGAGTTGTTGGGTGTTGAGTTGTTGAGTTGTTGAGTTGTTGAGTTTTTGGGCGTTGGGCGTTGGGCGTTGGGTGTTTGGGTGTTTGGGTGTTGAGGGTTGAGGGTTGAGGGTTGAGGGTTGGGTGTTGGGTGTTGTGTGTTGGGTGTTGGGTGTTTGGGTGTTGGGTGTTGGGTGTTGGGTGTCGCATGTTGAGTTGTTGGGTGTTGAGTGTTGAGTGTTGAGTGTTGAGTGTTGAGTGTTGAGTATTGAGTGTTGAGGTGTTGGGTGTTGGGTGTTGGGTGTTGGGTGTTGAGTGTTGAGTGTTGAGTTTTGGGTGTTGGGTGTTGGGTGTTGGGTGTTGGGTGTTGGGTGTTGGGTGTTGGGTGTTGAGTGTTGAGTGTTGAATGTTGAGTGTTGAGTGTTGAGTGTTGAGGTGTTGGGTGTTGGGTGTTGGGTGTTGAGTGTTGAGTGTTGAGTGTTGGGTGTTGAGTGTTGAGTGTTGAGTTGTTGAGTTGTTGGGTGTTGAGTGTTGAGAGTTGGGTGTTGGGTGTTGGATGTTGGGTGTTGGGTGTTGGGTGTTGGGAGTGTTGAGTGTTCAGTGTTAAGTGTTGAGTTGTTGGGTGTTGGGTGTTGAGTTGTTGGGTGTTGGATGTTGATTGTTGGGTGTTGGATGTTGTGTTGTTGAGTGTTGAGTGTTGAGTGTTGAGTGTTGGGTGTTGGGTGTTGGGTGTTGGGTGTTGGGTGTTGGATGTTGGATGTTGGATGTTGGGTGTTGGATGTTGAGTTGTTGGGTGTTGGGTGTTGAGTTGTTGGGTGTTGGGTGTTGAGTTGTTGGGTGTTGGGTGTTGAGTTGTTAGGTGTTGGGTGTTGGATGTTGAGTTGTTGAGTGTTGAGTGTTGAGTGTTGAGTATTGAGTTGTTGGGTGTTGGGTGTTGGATGTTAAGTTGTTGAGTGTTGAGTGTTGAGTGTTGAGTTGTTGGGTGTTGGGTGTTGGATGTTGAGTTGTTCATTGTTGAGTGTTGGGTGTTGGGTGTTGGATGTTGATTGTTGGGTCTTGGATGTTGTGTTGTTGAGTGTTGAGTGTTCAGTGTTGAGTGTTGGGTGTTGGGTGTTGGGTGTTGGGTGTTGGGTGTTGGATGTTGAGTTGTTGAGTGTTGAGTGTTGAGTGTTGAGTATTGAGTTGTTGGGTGTTGGGTGTTGGATGTTAAGTTGTTGAGTGTTGAGTGTTGAGTGTTGAGTTGTTGGGTGTTGGGTGTTGGATGTTGAGTTGTTCATTGTTGAGTGTTGGGTGTTGGGTGTTGGATGTTGATTGTTGGGTCTTGGATGTTGTGTTGTTGAGTGTTGAGTGTTCAGTGTTGAGTGTTGGGTGTTGGGTGTTGGGTGTTGGGTGTTGGATGTTCAGTTGTTGAGTGTTGAGTGTTGAGTATTGAGTTGTTGGGTGTTGGGTGTTGGGTGTTAAGTTGTTGAGTGTTGAGTGTTGAGTTGTTGGGTGTTGGGTGTTGGATGTTGAGTTGTTCAGTGTTGAGTGTTGGGTGTTGGGTGTCGGGTGTTGGGTGTTGGGTGTTGGGTGTTGGGTGTTGGGTGTTGGGTGTTGAGTGTTGGGTGTTGAGTGTTGAGTTGTTGAGTTGTTGGGTGTTGAGTGTTGAGTGTTGGGTGTTGGGTGTTGGGTGTTGGGTGTTGGATGTTGGTGTTGGAGTTGGTTGTTGGTGTGGTGTGAGTTTGGTTTGTTGGTGAGGTTTTAGGGTTGTGGTGGGTAGTTGGTGTTGGTTTGATTTGGTGTTGGGTGTTGAGTGTTGAGTGTTGGTGTTGGATGTTGGATGTTGGTGTTGGTGTTGGAGTTGGTGTGTTGGATGTTGATGTTGGGGTGTTTGTTTGGAGTTGGGTGTTGAGGTTGAGTGTTTGGGTGTTGGGTGTTGGGTGTTTGGGTGTTGGTGCTGGGTGTTGAGTGTTGGGTGTTGAGTGTTGAGTTGTTGAGTGTTGAGTGTTGAGTGTGAGTTGTTGAGTGTTGAGTTGTTGGGTGTTTTGTGTTGGGTGTTGGGTGTTTGGGTGTTGGGTGTTGGGTGTTGGGTGTCGCATGTTGAGTTGTTGGGTGTTGAGTGTTGAGTGTTGAGTGTTGAGTGTTGAGTGTTGAGTGTTGAGTGTTGAGTGTTGAGTGTTGAGGTGTTGGGTGTTGGGTGTTGGGTGTTGGGTGTTGGGTGTTGAGTGTTGTGTGTTGAGTGTTGAGTGTTGAGTGTTGAGGTGTTGGGTGTTGGGTGTTGGGTGTTGGGTGTTGGGTGTTGAGTGTTGAGTGTTGGGTGTTGGGTGTTGGGTGTTGAGTGTTGAGTGTTGAGTGTTGAGTTGTTGAGTTGTTGGGTGTTGAGTGTTGAGTGTTGGGTGTTGGGTGTTGGGTGTTGGATGTTGGGTGTTGGATGTTGAGTTGTTGGGTGTTGAGTTGTTGAGTGTTGGGTGTTGGATGTTGGATGTTGGGTGTTTGGAGTTGGGTGTTGAGTGTTGAGTGTTTGGGTGTTGGGTGTTGGGTGTTTGGGTGTTGGGTGTTGAATGTTGGGTGTTGGGTGTTGGGTTTTGGGTGTTGGGTGTTGGGTGTTGGGTGTTGGGTGTTGGGTGTTGGGTGTTGGTTGTTGGGTGTTGAGTGTTGAGTGTTGAATGTTGAGTGTTGAGTGTTGAGTGTTGGGTGTTGGGTGTTGGGTGTTGAGTGTTGAGTGTTGGGTGTTGGGTGTTGGATGTTGGGTGTTGGGTGTTGGGTGTTGAGTGTTGAGTGTTGAGTGTTGGGTGTTGGGTGTTGGGTGTTGGGTGTTGGGTGTTGAGTGTTGAGTGTTGAGTGTTGAGTTGTTGAGTTGTTGGGTGTTGAGTGTTGGGTGTTGGGTGTTGGGTGTTGGATGTTGGGTGTTGGATGTTGAGTTGTTGGGTGTTGAGTTGTTGAGTGTTGGGTGTTGGATGTTGGATGTTGGATGTTGGGTGTTTGGAGTTGGGTGTTGAGTGTTGAGTGTTTGGGTGTTGGGTGTTGGGTGTTTGTGTGTTGGGTGTTGAATGTTGGGTGTTGGGTGTTGGGTGTTGGGTGTTGGGTGTTGGGTGTTTGGGTGTTTGGGTGTTTGGGTGTTGAGTGTTGGGTGTTGGGTGTTGGGTGTTGGGTGTTGCGTTGTTGAGTTGTTGAGTGTTGAGTTGTTGAGTGTTGAGTTGTTGGGTGTTTTGTGTTGGGTGTTGGGTGTTTGGGTGTTGGGTGTTGGGTGTTGGGTGTCGCATGTTGAGTTGTTGGGTGTTGAGTGTTGAATGTTGAGTGTTGAGTGTTGAGTGTTGAGTGTTGAGGTGTTGGGTGTTGGGTGTTGGGTGTTGGGTGTTGAGTGTTGAGTGTTGAGTTTTGGGTGTTGGGTGTTGGGTGTTGGGTGTTGGGTGTTGGGTGTTGAGTGTTGAGTGTTGAGTGTTGAGTGTTGAGTGTTGAGGTGTTGGGTGTTGGGTGTTGGGTGTTGAGTGTTGAGTGTTGAGTGTTGGGTGTTGAGTGTTGAGTGTTTAGTTGTTGAGTTGTTGGGTGTTGAGTGTTGAGTGTTGGGTGTTGGGTGTTGGGTGTTGGATGTTGGGTGTTGGGTGTTGGGTGTTGGGTGTTGGATGTTGAGTTGTTGTGTGTTGAATTGTTGAGTGTTGAGTGTTGAGTGTTGGGTGTTGGGTGTCGAGTTGTTGGGTGTTGGGTGTTGGATGTTGAGTTGTTGAGCGTTGAGTGTTCAGTGTTAAGTGTTTAGTGTTGAGTTGTTGGGTGTTGGGTGTTGAGTTGTTGGGTGTTGGATGTTGATTGTTGGGTGTTGGATGTTGAGTTGTTGAGTTGTTGAGTGTTTAGTGTTGAGTGTTGAGTGTTGAGTTGTTGGGTGTTGGGTGTTGAGTTGTTGGGTGTTGGGTGTCGAGTTGTTGGGTGTTGGATGTTGATTGTTGAGTGTTGGATGTTGTGTTGTTGAGTGTTGAGTGTTGAGTGTTGAGTGTTGGGTGTTGGGTGTTGGGTGTTGGGTGTTGGATGTTGGATGTTGGATGTTGGGTGTTGGATGTTGAGTTGTTGGGTGTTGGATGTTGTGTTGTTGAGTGTTGAGTGTTGAGTGTTGAGTGTTGAGTGTTGGGTGTTGGGTGTTGGGTGTTGGGTGTTGGATGTTGGATGTTGAGTTGTTGAGTTGTTGAGTGTTTAGTGTTGAGTGTTGAGTGTTGAGTTGTTGGGTGTTGGGTGTTGAGTTGTTGGGTGTTGGGTGTCGAGTTGTTGGGTGTTGGGTGTTGGATGTTGAGTTGTTGAGTGTTGAGTGTTAAGTGTTGAGTGTTGAGTTGTTGGGTGTTGGGTGTTGAGTTGTTGGGTGTTGGATGTTGATTGTTGGGTGTTGGATGTTGTGTTGTTGAGTGTTGAGTGTTGAGTGTTGAGTGTTGGGTGTTGGGTGTTGGGTGTTGGGTGTTGGATGTTGGATGTTGAATGTTGGGTGTTGGATGTTGAGTTGTTGGGTGTTGGGTGTTGAGTTGTTGGGTGTTGGGTGTTGAGTTGTTGGGTGTTGGGTGTTGAGTTGTTAGGTGTTGGGTGTTGGATGTTGAGTTGTTGAGTGTTGAGTGTTGAGTGTTGAGTGTTGAGTATTGAGTATTGAGTTGTTGGGTGTTGGGTGTTGGATGTTACGTTGTTGAGTGTTGAGTGTTGAGTGTTGAGTTGTTGGGTGTTGGGTGTTGGATGTTGAGTTGTTCAGTGTTGAGTGTTGGGTGGTGGGTGTTGGGTGTTGGATGTTGATTGTTGGGTGTTGGATGTTGTGTTGTTGAGTGTTGAGTGTTCAGTGTTGAGTGTTGGGTGTTGGGTGTTGGGTGTTGGGTGTTGGATGTTCAGTTGTTGAGTGTTGAGTGTTGAGTATTGAGTTGTTGGGTGTTGGGTGTTGGATGTTAAGTTGTTGAGTGTTGAGTGTTGAGTTGTTGGGTGTTGGGTGTTGGATGTTGAGTTGTTCAGTGTTGAGTGTTGGGTGTTGGGTGTCGGGTGTTGGGTGTTGGGTGTTGGGTGTTGGGTGTTGGGTGTTGAGTGTTGGGTGTTGAGTGTTGAGTTGTTGAGTTGTTGGGTGTTGAGTGTTGAGTGTTGGGTGTTGGGTGTTGGGTGTTGGGTGTTGGATGTTGGTTGTTGGGTGTTGGATGTTGAGTTGTTGGGTGTTGAGTTGTTGAGTGTTGGGTGTTGGATGTTGGATGTTGGATGTTGGATGTTGTGTGTTTGGAGTTGGGTGTTGAGTGTTGAGTGTTTGGGTGTTGGGTGTTGAGTGTTGGGTGTTGGGTGTTGAGTTGTTGAGTGTTGAGTTGTTGAGTGTTGAGTTGTTGGGTGTTTTGTGTTGGGTGTTGGGTGTTTGGGTGTTGGGTGTTGGGTGTTGGGTGTCGCATGTTGAGTTGTTGGGTGTTGAGTGTTGAGTGTTGAGTGTTGAGTGTTGAGTGTTGAGTGTTGAGTGTTGAGTGTTGAGGTGTTGGGTGTTGGGTGTTGGGTGTTGGGTGTTGGGTGTTGAGTGTTGAGTGTTGTGTGTTGAGTGTTGAGTGTTGAGTGTTGAGTGTTGACTGTTGAGGTGTTGGGTGTTGGGTGTTGGGTGTTGGGTGTTGGGTGTTGGGTGTTGAGTGTTGAGTGTTGAGTGTTGGGTGTTGGGTGTTGGGTGTTGGGTGTTGAGTGTTGAGTGTTGAGTTGTTGAGTTGTTGGGTGTTGAGTGTTGAGTGTTGGGTGTTGGGTGTTGGATGTTGGGTGTTGGATGTTGAGTTGTTGGGTGTTGAGTTGTTGAGTGTTGGGTGTTGGATGTTGGATGTTGGGTGTTTGGAGTTGGGTGTTGAGTGTTGAGTGTTTGGGTGTTGGGTGTTGGGTGTTTGGGTGTTGGGTGTTGAATGTTGGGTGTTGGGTGTTGGGTGTTGGGTGTTGGGTGTTGGGTGTTTGGGTGTTTGGGAGTTTGGGTGTTGAGTGTTGGGTGTTGGGTGTTGGGTGTTGCGTTGTTGAGTTGTTGAGTGTTGAGTTGTTGAGTGTTGAGTTGTTTGGTGTTTTGTGTTGGGTGTTGGGTGTTTGGGTGTTGGGTGTTGGGTGTTGGGTGTTGGATGTTGGGTGTTGAGTTGTTGGGTGTTGAGTGTTGAGTGTTGAGTGTTGAATGTTGAGTGTTGAGTGTTGAGTGTTGAGTGTTGAGGTGTTGGGTGTTGGGTGTTGGGTGTTGGGTGTTGGGTGTTGAGTGTTGAGTGTTGAGTGTTGAGTTTTGGGTGTTGGGTGTTGGGTGTTGGGTGTTGGGTGTTGAATGTTGAGTGTTGAATGTTGAGTGTTCCGTGTTGAGTGTTGAGTGTTGAGTGTTGAGGTGTTGGGTGTTGGGTGTTGAGTGTTGAGTGTTGAGTGTTGAGTGTTGAGGTGTTGGGTGTTGGGTGTTGGGTGTTGGGTGTTGGGTGTTGAGTGTTGAGTGTTGAGTTTTGGGTGTTGGGTGTTGGGTGTTGGGTGTTGGATGTTGGGTGTTGAGTGTTGAATGTTGAGTGTTGCGTGTTGAGTGTTGAGTGTTGAGTGTTGAGGTGTTGGGTGTTGGGTGTTGAGTGTTGAATGTTGAGTGTTGAGTGTTGGGTGTTGGGTGTTGGGTGTTGGGTGTTGAGTGTTGGGTGTTGAGTGTTGGGTGTTGAGTGTTGGGTGTTGAGGTGTTGGGTGTTGGGTGTTGGGTGTTGGGTGTTGAGTGTTGAGTGTTGAGTTTTGGGCGTTGGGTGTTGGGTGTTGGGTGTTGGGTGTTGGGTGTTGGTTGTTGGGTGTTGAGTGTTGAGTGTTGAATGTTGAGTGTTGAGTGTTGAGTGTTGAGGTGTTGGGTGTTGGGTGTTGAGTGTTGAGTGTTGAGTGTTGGGTGTTGGGTGTTGGATGTTGGGTGTTGGGTGTTGAGTGTTGAGTGTTGAGTGTTGGGTGTTGGGTGTTGGGTGTTGGGTGTTGAGTGTTGAGTGTTGAGTGTTGAGTTGTTGGGTGTTGAGTGTTGACTGTTGGGTGTTGGGTGTTGGGTGTTGGATGTTGGGTGTTGGATGTTGAGTTGTTGGGTGTTGAGTTGTTGAGTGTTGGGTGTTGGATGTTGGATGTTGGGTGTTTGGAGTTGGGTGTTGAGTGTTGAGTGTTTGGGTGTTGGGTGTTGGGTGTTTGGGTGTTGGGTGTTGAATGTTGGGTGTTGGGTGTTGGGTGTTGGGTGTTGGGTGTTGGGTGTTGGGTGTTTGGGTGTTTGGGTGTTTGGGTGTTGAGTGTTGGGTGTTGGGTGTTGGGTGTTGGGTGTTGCATTGTTGAGTTGTTGAGTGTTGAGTTGTTGAGTGTTGAGTTGTTGGGTGTTTTGTGTTGGGTGTTGGGTGTTTGGGTGTTGGGTGTTGGGTGTTGGGTGTTGGGTGTCGCATGTTGAGTTGTTGGGTGTTGAGTGTTGAATGTTGAGTGTTGAGTGTTGAGTGTTGAGTGTTGAGTGTTGAGTGTTGAGTGTTGAGGTGTTGGGTGTTGGGTGTTGGGTGTTGGGTGTTGGGTGTTGAGTGTTGAGTGTTGAGTTTTGGGTGTTGGGTGTTGGGTGTTGGGTGTTGGGTGTTGGGTGTTGAGTGTTGAGTGTTGAATGTTGAGTGTTGAGTGTTGAGTGTTGAGGTGTTGGGTGTTGGGTGTTGGGTGTTGGGTGTTGAGTGTTGAGTGTTGAGTGTTGGGTGTTGAGTGTTGAGTGTTGAGTTGTTGGGTGTTGAGTGTTGAGTGTTGGGTGTTGGGTGTTGGGTGTTGGATGTTGGGTGTTGGTTGTTGGGTGTTGGATGTTGAGTTGTTGTGTGTTGAATTGTTGAGTGTTGAGTGTTGAGTGTTGGGTGTTGGATGTTGGATGTTGGGTGTTTTGTGTTGGGTGTTGGGTGTTTGGGTGTTGGGTGTTGGGTGTCGCATGTTGAGTTGTTGGGTGTTGAGTGTTGAATGTTGAGTGTTGAGTGTTGAGTGGTGGGTGTTGGGTGTTGGGTGTTGTTGGGTGTTGAGTGTTGAGTGTTGAGTGTTGAGGTGTTGGGTGTTGGGTGTTGGATGTTGAGTTGTTGAGTGTTGAGTGTTGAGTGTTGAGTTGTTGGGTGTTGGGTGTTGGGTGTTGGATGTTGGGTGTTGGGTGTTGAGTGTTGAGTGTTGAGTGTTGGGTGTTGGGTGTTGTTGGGTGTTGAGTGTTGAGTGTTGAGGTGTTGGGTGTTGGGTGTTGGGTGTTGGGTGTTGGATGTTGAGTTGTTGAGTGTTGAGTGTTGAGTGTTGAGTTGTTGGGTGTTGGGTGTTGGGTGTTGGGTGTTGAGTGTTGAGTGTTGGGTGTTGGGTGTTGGGTGTTGGGTGTTGGGTGTTGGGTGTTGAATGTTGAGTGTTGAGTGTTGAGTGTTGAGTTGTTGAGTTGTTGGGTGTTGAGTGTTGGGTGTTGGGTGTTGGGTGTTGGATGTTGGGTGTTGGGTGTTGGGTGTTGGATGTTGAGTTGTTGGGTGTTGAGTTGTTGAGTGTTGAGTATTGAGTGTTGGGTGTTGGATGTTGGATGTTGGATGTTGGATGTTGGATGTTGGGTGTTTGGAGTTGGGTGTTGAGTGTTGAGTGTTTGGGTGTTGGGTGTTGGGTGTTTGGGTGTTTGGGTGTTGGGTGTTGGGTGTTGGGTGTTGGGTGTATAGTGTTGAGTGTTGAGGTGTTGGGTGTTGGGTGTTGGGTGTTGGATGTTGAGTGTTGAGTGTTGAGTGTTGAGTTGTTGGGTGTTGGGTGTTGAGTGTTGAGTTGTTGAGTGTTGAGTGTTGAGTGTTGGGTGTTGGATGTTAGATGTTGGATGTTGGATGTTTGGAGTTGGGTGTTGAGTGTTGAGTGTTTGGGTGTTGGGTGTTGGGTGTTTGGGTGTTGGTTGTTGGGTGTTGAGTGTTGAGTGTTGGGTGTTGGGTGTTGGGTGTTGGGTGTTGGGTGTTGAGTGTTGAGTTGTTGAGTGTTGAGTGTTGAGTGTTGGGTGTTGGATGTTAGATGTTGGATGTTGGATGTTTGGAGTTGGGTGTTGAGTGTTGAGTGTTTGGGTGTTGGGTGTTGGGTGTTTGGGTGTTGGTTGTTGGGTGTTGAGTGTTGAGTGTTGGGTGTTGGGTGTTGGGTGTTGGGTGTTGGGTGTTCGGTGTTGGGTGTTCGGTGTTTGGGTGTTTGGGTGTTGGGTGTTGGGTGTTGAGTGTTGGGTGTTGGGTGTTGGATGTTGCGTTGTTGAGTTGTTGAGTGTTGAGTTGTTGAGTGTTGAGTTGTTGGGTGTTTTGTGTTGGGTGTTGGGTATTTGGGTGTTTGGGTGTTGGGTGTTGGGTGTTGGGTGTTGGGTGTTGCGTTGTTGAGTTGTTGAGTGTTGAGTTGTTGAGTGTTGAGTTGTTGGGTGTTTTGTGTTGGGTATTGGGTGTTTGGGTGTTGGGTGTTGGGTGTTGGGTGTCACATGTTGAGTTGTTGGGTGTTGAGTGTTGAGTGTTGAGTGTTGGGTGTTGGGTGTTGGGTGTTGAGTGTTGAGTGTTGAGTGTTGGGTGTTGGGTGTTGGGTGTTGGGTGTTGGGTGTTGTTGGGTGTTGAGTGTTGAGTGTTGAGTGTTGAGTGTTGGGTGTTGGGTGTTGGGTGTTGGATGTTGGATGTTGAGTTGTTGAGTGTTGAGTGTTGAGTGTTGAGTGTTGAGGTGTTGGGTGTTGGGTGTTGGGTGTTGGATGTTGGATGTTGAGTTGTTGAGTGTTTGGGTGTTGGGTGTTGGGTGTTGGGTGTTGGGTGTTTGGGTGTTGGGTGTTGGGTGTTGAGTGTTGAGTGTTGAGTGTTGGGTGTTGAGTGTTGAGTGTTGAGTGTTGGGTGTTGAGTGTTGGGTGTTGGATGTTGGGTGTTGGGTGTTGGGTGTTGGGTGTTGAGTTGTTGGGTGTTGAGTTGTTGAGTTGTTGAGTTTTTGGGCGTTGGGCGTTGGGCGTTGGGTGTTTGGGTGTTTGGGTGTTGAGGGTTGAGGGTTGAGGGTTGAGGGTTGAGGGTTGGGTGTTGGGTGTTGTGTGTTGGGTGTTTGGGTGTTGAGTGTTGAGTGTTGAGGGTTGAGGGTTGAGGGTTGGGTGTTAGGTGTTGGGTGTTGGATGTTGAGTGTTGAGTGTTGAGTGTTGAGTTGTTGGGTGTTGGGTGTTGAGTGTTGAGTTGTTGAGTGTTGAGTGTTGAGTGTTGGGTGTTGGATGTTAGATGTTGGATGTTGGATGTTTGGAGTTGGGTGTTGAGTGTTGAGTGTTTGGGTGTTGGGTGTTGGGTGTTTGGGTGTTGGTTGTTGGGTGTTGAGTGTTGAGTGTTGGGTGTTGGGTGTTGGGTGTTGGGTGTTGGGTGTTCGGTGTTGGGTGTTCGGTGTTTGGGTGTTTGGGTGTTTGGGTGTTGGGTGTTGGGTGTTGAGTGTTGGGTGTTGGGTGTTGGATGTTGCGTTGTTGAGTTGTTGAGTGTTGAGTTGTTGAGTGTTGAGTTGTTGGGTGTTTTGTGTTGGGTGTTGGGTATTTGGGTGTTTGGGTGTTGGGTGTTGGGTGTTGGGTGTTGGGTGTTGCGTTGTTGAGTTGTTGAGTGTTGAGTTGTTGAGTGTTGAGTTGTTGGGTGTTTTATGTTGGGTATTGGGTGTTTGGGTGTTGGGTGTTGGGTGTCACATGTTGAGTTGTTGGGTGTTGAGTGTTGAGTGTTGAGTGTTGGGTGTTGGGTGTTGGGTGTTGAGTGTTGAGTGTTGAGTGTTGGGTGTTGGGTGTTGGGTGTTGGGTGTTGGGTGTTGTTGGGTGTTGAGTGTTGAGTGTTGAGTGTTGAGTGTTGAGGTGTTGGGTGTTGGGTGTTGGGTGTTGGATGTTGGATGTTGAGTTGTTGAGTGTTGAGTGTTGAGTGTTGAGTGTTGAGGTGTTGGGTGTTGGGTGTTGGATGTTGGATGTTGAGTTGTTGAGTGTTTGGGGTGTTGGGTGTTGGGTGTTGGGTGTTGGGTGTTTGGGTGTTGGGTGTTGGGTGTTGAGTGTTGAGTGTTGAGTGTTGGGTGTTGAGTGTTGAGTGTTGAGTGTTGGGTGTTGAGTGTTGGGTGTTGGATGTTGGGTGTTGGGTGTTGGGTGTTGGGTGTTGAGTTGTTGGGTGTTGAGTTGTTGAGTTGTTGAGTTGTTGAGTTTTTGGGCGTTGGGCGTTGGGCGTTGGGTGTTTGGGTGTTTGGGTGTTGAGGGTTGAGGGTTGAGGGTTGAGGGTTGGGTGTTGGGTGTTGTGTGTTGGGTGTTGGGTGTATGTGTTGAGGTTGAGTGTTGAGATGTTGAGTTGTTGATTTGTTGGGTGTTGGGCGTTGGGCGTTGGGTGTTTGGGTGTTTGGGTGTTGAGTGTTGAGTGTTGAGGGTTGAGGGTTGAGGGTTGGGGTGTTAGGTGTTGGGTGTTGGGTGTTTGGGTGTTGGGTGTTGGGTGTTGGGTGTTTGGGTGTTTGGGTGTTTGGGGTGTTGAGTGTTGAGTGTTAAGGTTTGAGGGTTGGGTGTTGGATGTTGAGGTGTTGGGTGTTGGGTGTTGGGTGTTAGGTGTTGGGTGTTGAGGTGTTGGGTGTTGAGGTGTTGGGTGTTGGTTGTTGGGTGTTGGGTTTTGGGTTGTGGGTGTTGAGTGTTGAGTGTTAAGGTTTGAGGGTTGGGTGTTGGATGTTGAGGTGTTGGGTGTTGGGTGTTGGGTGTTGGGTGTTGAGGTGTTGGGTGTTGAGGTGTTGGGTGTTGGTTGTTGGGTGTTGGGTTTTGGGTTGGTGGGTGTTGAGTGTTGAGTATTGGGTGTTGGGTTTTGGGTGTTGGGTTGTTGGGTTGTTGGGTGTTGGTTGTTGGGTGTTGGGTTGGTGGGTGTTTGAGTGTTGAGTATTGGGTGTTGGGTTTTGGGATTTGGTTGTTGGGTTGTTGGGTGTTGATTGTTGGGTGTTGGGTGTAGTGTGTTGGGTTGTTGGGTGTTGGGTGTTGGGTTGTGCGTTGAGTATTGGGTGTTGCGTTTTGGGGATTGGGTGTTGAGTTTCTTTGATGTTGGGTGATGGATGTTGTGTTGTTGGGTTGTTGGGTGTTGGATGTTGGATTGTTGGGCATTGGGTTGTTGGGTGATGGACATTGTGAAAATCAGGTGATGGCATTGGGCAATCGGGTTTGGGTGATGGCATTGGGAGTATTGATGTTGGGTAAGGGGTGTTGCGTTGTTAGGCATTGAGAGAATCAGGCAATTGATATTGGGTTGTTGGGCGTCGGGTTGTTGGGTGATGGGTGTATCGGGCGGTAGGCAGGTTGTTGAGATGTTGGGCGATGGGCATTGGGTGTATCAGGGGATGGGGGTAGGTCACTTGTTGATGGGCATTGCGTGATGGGTGTTGTGGTTGGTGGGCGATAGGCATTTGGTGTATTGTGTATTGGGTGATCAGCATTGGGAGGATTGGGCAATGGGTGTTGGGCATTGGGAGTTCTATTGTTAGGGGTTGGGTGATGGGCGTTGGGAATATTGGGCAATAGGCGATGTATTGTTGGAGTTGGGTTGTGGGCGTTGAGTGTATTGGGCAATGGGTGATGGGCACTGGGTGTTTTGGGCAGTGGGGGATGGGGGATAGGGGATGGGGGATGGGGATGGGGGAGGGGGGTTGGGGATGGGCGGTGGGGGATGGGGGATGGGGGATGGGGGATGGGGGGATGGGCGATGGGCGATGGGCGATGGGGGGTGGGGGATGGGGGATGGGCGGTGGGGGATGGGCGGTGGGGGATGGGGGATGGGTGATGGGGGGTGGGCGATGGGGGGTGGGCGATGGGGGGTGAGGGGTGGGGGATGGGCGATGGGCGATGGGCGATGGGGGATGGGCGATGTGGGATGGGGTGGTGGGGGTGGGGGTGGGGGATGGGGGATGGGCGGTGGGGGATAGGGGATAGGGGATGGGGGATGGGGGGTGGGGGATGGGGGATGGGGGATTGGCGGTGGGGGATGGGGGGTGGGGGGTGGGCGATGGGGGGGTGGGGGATGGGCGATGGGGGATGGGGGATGGGGGATGGGGGATGGGGGGTGGGGGATGGGGGTTGGGCGATGGAGGATGGGGGTTGGGCGATGGAGGATGGGGGATGGGGGATGGGGGATGGGGATGGGGGATGGGGGATGGGGGATGGGGGTGGGGATGGGCGGTGGGGGATGGGCGGTGGGGGATGGGGGATGGGGGATGGGCGATGGGCGATGGGCGATGGGCGATGGGCGATGGGGGATGGGCGATGGGGGATGGGGGATGGGGGGTGGGGGATGGGGGATGGGGGATGGGGTGGGCGATGGGGGATGGGGGGTGGGGGATGGGGGTGGGGGGTGGGGGATGGGGGTGGGCGGTGGGGATGGGGGGTGGGCGATGGGGGGTGGGCGATGGGGGGTGGGCGATGGGGGGTGGGCGATGGGGGAGGGGGGGGGGGGGGGGGGATGGGGGGGGGGGGGGATGGGGGATGGGGGATGGGGGGGTGGGGGATGGGGGTGGGGGGATGGGGGGTGGGGGAGGGGGAGGGGCGATGGGGGATGGGCGATGGGGAGGGGGAGGGGGGAGGGGGGATGGGGGGGGGGGGTGGGGGGGGGGGGGGGGGGGGTGGGGGGGGGGGGGTGGGGGGGGGGGGGGGGGGGGGGGGTGGGGATGGGGGGGGGGTGGGGATGGGGGAGGGGGGGATGGGGAGGGGGGGAGGGGGGGATCGGCAGGGGGGGATGGGGGGATCGGCGGGGGGAGGGGGATCGGCGGGGGGGGGGGGGCGTGGGGGAGGGGGGGGGGGCGGGGTGGGGGGAGGGGGGGGGGGGGGGCTGGGGGGGGGGGGGGGGGGGGGGTGGGGGTGGGGGGTGGGCGTGGGGGTGGGGGGGGGAGGGGGGGGGGGGAGGGGGGGGAGGGGGGGGGGGGGGGGGTGGGGGGTGGGGGGGGGGTGGGGGTGGTGGGGGGGGGGGGGGGGTGGGGGGGGGGTGGGGGGGGGGGGGGGGGGAGGGGGGGGGGGGGGGGGGGGGTGGGGGTGGGGGGGGGGAGGGGGGGTGGGGATGGGGGATGGGGGGATGGGGGATGGGGGAGGGGGGGGGAGGGGGGTGGGGGGAGGGGGGGAGGGGGAGGGGGGGCGGGGGGGGGGGCTGGGGGGATGGGGGGGGAGGGGGGAGGGGGGTGGGGGATGGGGGGGGGGAGGGGGGGGGGGGCTGGGGGGGTGGGGGCGGGGGGGATGGGGGGTGGGGGCTGGGGGATGGGGGGGGCTGGGGGTGGGGGATGGGGGGGGAGGGGGGATGGGGGGGGGGGATGGGGGGATGGGGGTTGGGGGATGGGGGACGGGCGAGGGGGGGGGCGTGGGGGATGGGGGGGGGGGAGGGGGGAGGGGGGGATGGGGATGGGGGGGGGGCTGGGGGAGGGGGGGGGGGGGGGGAGGGTGGGGGTGGGGGTGGGGGGGGGGGGATGGGGGAGGGGGGCGGGCGTGGGGGGGGGGTGGGGGGCGTGGGGGGTGGGGTGGGGGAGGGGGTGGGGGGGATGGGGGGTGGGGGGATGGGGATGGGGGGGGGATGGGGGATGGGGAGGAGGGGGAGGGGGGATGGGGGGGGTGGGGGTGGGATGGGGGGATGGGCGGTGGGGGTGGGGATGGGGGTGGGGTGGGGTGGAGGGGGGAGGGTGGGGGGTGGGGGTGGGTGGGGGTGGGGTGGGTGGGGGGTGGGGTGGGGGGGAGTGGGGGGGTGGGGGGGGGGGAGGGTGGGGGATGGGGGATGGGGGGTGGGGGGTGGGGGTGGGCAGGGTGGGGGGGGTGGGCGGGGGGGAGGGGGGGGGGGGTGGGGGGTGGGCGGTGGGGGGTGGGGGGGATGGGGGTGGGGGCGTGGGGGGGATGGGGGTGGGGGGTGGGGGCTGGGGGGATGGGGGGTGGGGGGTGGGGGTGGGGGTGGGGGATGGGGGGGGGGGGGGGAAGGGGGATGGGGGTGTGGGGGGATGGGGGATGGGGGGGGGTGGGGGGATGGGGGTGGGGGATGGGGGGATGGGGATGGGGGGGGGATGGGGGGATGGGGGATGGGGGGATGGGGGATGGGGATGGGGGATGGGGGATGGGGGATAGGGGGATGGGGCTGAGGGGATGGGGTTGGGGGATGGGGGGTGGGGGGTGGGGGATGGGCGGGTGGGGCTGGGGGGGATGGGGGGGGGTGGGGGGATGGGGGGAGCGGCGGTGGGGGATGGGGGATCGGCGGTGGGGGGGTCGGCGGGGGGGATG